>NC_081164.1:4407102-4584602 GCF_012432095.1 Onychostoma macrolepis | reverse complement strand
TTTCTGTTCGTAAATAGTTATAAAAAAACAGGTAAATATGTATCTCTGAAAATAATTTAATATTGACTGAACAGAAGTTTTTTTCTAACAATGTAAAAAGTGCTTCCTCTTTTAAAGAAAAATATTATTGCAAAACATCTGGCTGTGTGGAAAGTTTTGAACACTTTTCCTTTTTTAAATTATAAATAAATAACCTGCAAAAATATATATGTACTGATAATGTTTAAGCATAAAATATAGTATGTATGTTATGATGTATATTAAAATATATTAAATTATGCATATTAATATATTAGATATATTAAAAACATTTTTTTTACTTCTTTCTGTAGACAAATAAATTATTAAAAGTTAACGAATTATTAAATGAATTAAAGTTTGACTAAATCTGTATTTCTGAAAATGTTTTCATATGAACTGTTTGTGTTTGTTTGACAAAAAAAAATGCAAGAATTTTGCTAAATATCTGCTTGTGTGGTACCTGTCAGTTATGAAAATTCTGTATTGCAAAAAAATGTAACTAATAAAAAATAATTGCTTAAATATATGTATGATATTGATCACATTTGAGCGTATTAAAATATTTTTAAAATGTATTTTAAAATAAGTACAATATTTTTGTGACAAATAGTACTAAAAAATCTTTTATTCTGCAAATAACTTCATATTCACATCAACGGTGTAAAAATGTACTTCCTGTGGTAATCCGTAAGACAAAAATATTGTTTTTGCAAAATATCTGGTTGTGTGGTATCTGCCAGTTATGAAAATGTTGTATGAAAATTATGACTTGAAAACCATTCAAATATTAATTAAATAAATAAAAATAAAAAAAAAGCACTACTTGTTTCTGTTGACAAATAGTTATCTGTATTTTTACAAATAACTTCATATTCATTTTATGGATTGACTATTTTTTACAAACACTGTAAAAATGTGTTTCATGTAACACACACTATTTTTTCATATGGCTAAATCAATAGCTTCAGCTGCACATATGCACTTTTTACAGTGCAGATAAATTTCCAGTCCATCCTCAGCCAAAAGCGCTTGTTTTTTAAAGTTGTGTAAGTGCTAATGTTTACGGACAGCTAACTTGACCCAACACAGCGCTGTCAGCTCTGCTTTAGACAGACACCTTCTCCCAAATTAGAGGCCTTCATAAGCAAACCCTGCAATTTTGTGCCGGAGAAGAGCAGCGTGGGCTGAAATGGGAACAACAACAACTTATTCAGTACCTGTCACCTCCCGTTAATAAATAAGAATCTCTTTTTCAGAGGGCGCTCGTGGCGTCCTGGATCATCCGGGCCCTCGCTAGATTAAACATCTTGTCTAGTCCGGCAGCATGTTAATGAATAGCAATGGAGATTCACTGTGTTTTAATGAAGAAGACACAGCTTTTACAGGGTGCAATTTATTGGGCCAATTCCCCTTGTCCATCACGGCGCGGGACCCCTTCCCCTCACATTGTCAGGGAGAGTGTGCTGGAAATTGGGCGAGTGTCTGATTTAAGGCCAGGGCCTCTGACTCAATTTACCCACTGACATCTCTGATCTTGCTCCCTGGATCAGTAAGCAATTCTGGCAATGAGATGCATGGAAATTAATTACTCTATTTGTGACCCTGACACACACGGGCGATGTTCGCGGTCACCCGTTCTGCTGAGCAGGGTGGAGGATTGCTTTACATACGCTTGTATACTCACGATTACATGCTCAGTCTGAATGGAAGTTACACTAACACATCTGTGTTTGAGGAGTTTCTCCTGTTCTGTTGTTCTACATTATGGATCTGCACTGCAATTCTAATTGTTTGACTTTACTTTGGCCTCTTCATTTTTGGGTCACACTTGGTACCTTAGTGGTCAAAAGTGACCGAAATCACTTTTTTGAGGGGATTTTATTATGAAATATGCAATATTTATAGCAAGTAAAGCGAAGCAAACGCACACCTTATGAGGTGCAAGTTGAAGAAAAAAATATAAATAAATTGGAGAACAACTGCACACTCACTTAAGCACATTTATTAACCAACGTTTAGGCTAGTAGCCTTTTTCAAGGTATTTTTCAAGGCTTTCAACCTTGAAAAAGGCTACTAGCCAAAACGTTGGTTAATAAATGTGCTTAAGTGAATATGCAGTTGTTCTCCAATTTATTTATATGCAATATTTATACCATTTTTATGAGGTATTTATCCTTTAACATGTTTTGTGTGTGTGTGTGTGTTGTTCATATAGCTAATGCGACAAAGGTCACCAAGTGTCATCTCATTCTGATGAAGCAAACTATTTTTAAATCTTTTTTTCTGTCAAAAAGTGACCAAAGAGGCCCAGAGGGTTAAAAAGCAATGCAAGCCAATCGCCAAGCCAAAAATGGGATAGTTCACCCAAAAATGACAATTCTGTCATCATTTACTTGCCATTATGTTGTTCCAAACCTAGTTTTTTCTTCTGTTGAACACAAAAGAAGATATTTTGAAGAATGTAAACGTCAAACTGTTGACGTAACCATTGACTTCCGAAGATTTTCCCCCATACTGTAGAAGTCAATGGCTACCGACAATTGTTTGGTTACAACATTCTTCAGATTATCTTCTTTTATGTTCAACAGAAGAAAGAAACTCATACAGGGTGAATAAATGATGTCACAACTTTCATTTTTGGGTGAACTATCCCTTTAAGTTTTAGCTTTGCAACTAGAAGCAAAGTTAACTAGTTGCAAGTAAAGACAAGACTTTGCAGGTTTCTTTTGTCTTTATTTCCTCTTCAGGTATTGGTATTTTTTTTTATATTTGAGTCTATTTTGTCTCTGTAACATGTATTCTGACTAGTCAAAACAAGTGTCTGGAAGTATTCCTGGGCCCATTTATTAATGTCAATGACAGAATCATGCCGATGAGTGATGCAGTGTCGTCTGAGGGCCCGAAGACCACGGGCATCCAACAAAGGTCTTCGGTCTTCTCCCTTACGCACTGTTGATGAAGAGATTTGCAAAGCCTTAGCAATTTGACGTTGAGAAACGTTGTTGTAGATTGGAGAGCCTCTGCCCATCTTTACTTCTGAGAGACTCTGCCTCTCTAAGACATTCCTTTTCTAGCTAATCATGTGACAGACCTGATGTCAATTAACTTAATTAGTTACTAGATGTTCTCCCAGCTGAATCTTTTCAAAATGTCTTGCTTTTTCAGCCCTTTGTTGCCCCCGTGCCAACTTTTTTGAGACCTGTAGCAGGCATCACAGTTGAAATGAGCTCATTTAGTGGATAAAATTGTAAAATTTCTCAGTTTAAACATTTGTTATCTACATTCTATTGTGGATAAAATATTGGCTCATGTGATTTGAAAATCTTTTAGTTTTCATTTTATTCAAATTTAAAAAACATCCCAACATTTCCGGAATTCAGGTTGTTGACTGACATCAGTAAAGTCAGTTCATAACCCATTTTTGCTTCCACAACATAATGCATTTCTAAATGCAACATGATATAATAAAAATAAAATGTAGGACAGGTTTAGTTTTACCTATCAGGGATGAACTGGATTGTAAAAATGGCTGTTACTGAAAAGAAACCAGATGAATGGGACAGTTTGAAAAGGAAGTTGTTGAAACATTACGCAGACAAACAATATCCATCACTGCACAATAAGACCGGGAAAATGCCTTATAACAGTCAATTTTGATTTTAAAGTGTATCAATGCATCTTAAAATGTAATCATGCATTTCCAAATTGTACTTTTCATTCTTCTGTCTAGATATTTTTGTTATATTTTAATGTGTACTTTTTAAATGAAATCAGTGATTTTAGTTTGCAGCATATGGGTTGTGGATTAACTTTTGAACATAATGGATGTGCATTGGATGAAACCGTTATTAAAACAGATGGAGTGCTGCAATGCATGATATTTTGCACCCTGTCCGGCTCTCTGTGTTCGAATGGAAATTGTATCTCCATACCATGACCTTGGGTTAGACTTGTCGTAGACGTTAAGTCAAGTTACTGACAGTGATGCACACACATACTCTCACTCTTCCAGTCACACACCGTTTTACATAATTTAACTATTATTCGCACTGAATTTAAATGCTGGGCTGGATATATATTTATATTACAAATACATTATTGGTATAGCATATGAAACTCAACTCCATTTGTTGTTGTGTTACTTACATGTAGTGTATGCAGTTTAGCATATAGCACGCTATGGTTATTATTCGTTAGTCTGGTTAGATTGGCACATGCGGAGGAGCCTCTCCTCAAACAGTCTGACAGGCAACCTGAGAGATCCCATCTTTACTTATTTATCGGCTAGACATCAGGTCAGTTTGGCGTTCACGTTACAGGCAAGGTAAACACTGTCTGCATCAGTCTGTGCTTCACTACAGAGAACTACAGCAATCCCAGATCCCCTCATCCCCCCATAAAGATTAGTCCTGACGAGTCTCCTGAATACACTCAGAAAACTGTTATTATGGGTGGTTGTATTTTGGTCACATGATTCAAAATTCTGCCCTTCACTACCTTAACCAAATGTTTATTTAATTACATTGTTGAAGGTTATTGTAAGAGTAAAGTTTAACGTAAGAAATAACAGCACAGTAATTAATAATAATAGCATTAATAGTTTTATTTGTTTTAGCTACACTGTGAGATATTAGACTTATAATTAAGTATGACAAAGTCGCAACTGCTAGAAGTAGTTACAATGAGATGGTCGCATTTACGAGAAACAAGGTTACATTTATGAGAAATAGTCACATTTGCATTGTGAGATATTAAGTCATCATAATTATATAACGTTGTTAAGATATAGTTAAGAGAAATGGAAACATTATTGTGAGATTAAGTCGTGATTACGAGAAAAAGCTGCAGTTGTAAGAAATAGTCGCAATTAAGAAATTAAATGATAATTATGTGAAATAAAGTTACATTGTGAGATATAGTTGTAAAAAAATCCATTATGAAATAAAAGGTTGCAATTTCAAGAAACAAAGTCGCAATTTTGAGTTGCAAAATTGCAATTGCAAGAAATAGTCATATTGTGAGATATAAAGCCTCAATTACAAGAAATACATTTGTAACTATGACATATAAAGTTGCAATTATAAGAAATTAAATCGCAGTTAATGAAGTTATATTGTGAGATATTAAGTCACAGGGTAACACTTTACAATAAGGTTCATTAGTTAACATTAGTTAGCTACATTAGTTAACATAAACTAAGAATGAACAATACTTCTACAGCATTTATTAATCTTAGTTATGTTAATTTCAACATTTACTAACGCATTATTAAAATCACAAGTTGTGTTTGTTAACATTAGTTAATGCGCTGTGAACTAACATGAACAAACAATGAACAACTGTATTTTTATTAACTAACATTAACAAAGATTAATAAAGAGTGTAATAAATGTAGTGTTCATTGTTCGTTCATGTTAATTAATACATTAACTAATGTTAACAAATAACACCTTATCGTAAAGTGTTGCCAGTCGCAGTCATGAGTAACAAAGTTGCAGTTTCAAGAAATAGTCATACTGTGAGATATAAAGCCTCAATTACAGGAAATAAATTTGTAACTATGACAGTTATGAGAAATAAAGTTATGTTGTGAGATATCAAGTCACAATTATGAGTAACAAAGTTGCAATTGCAAGAAATAGTCATATTGTGAGGTATAAAGTCGCAATTACAAGAAATAAAATTGAGTTACAAAGTTTGGATTACAAGAAAAAAGATTACAGTTGTGACAGTGATATTTATATAAAGTTGCATTTGCAACATGATCCGCTATACTTTACTAAAGCTTTCATAAACATTTTTAGAATGAAAATGCAAGCTGTTATGACTACAAAAACAAGAAAGTTAATCTCACATTATTCTTTCTACTTTCATATATATATACTGTATATATATATATATATATATATATATATATATATATATATATATATATATAATTTATTATTATTATTATTACTACTATTACCAGCAGACTTTATAAAGTTTTTGTAATTGTAAGCGCAGTCAATGTGTGCTTCTGTAAGGCAGATCTTCTTTCCAGTCGTCACGTCAAAGTGTAATAACGCGAGAGGAGCGAGAGGGAGAAGGAGTTTAGCTGATGTGGCTGGAGTGTAATTACAACACCTCCTTTCCCTAAATATCACTTTCTCACATCATGAATTAGCTATAAGATCAGTCTCAAAAAACACATGGAAGGAGTCAGTGAGGAGATAGCGTCTGATCAGAGTAAGCACGTCTCAAGATAAAGAGCTTAAAGATAAAGACGCACAGCTTTGAAACACTTAACATAAGTGCCACGATCTTGTCAACAAGTCTGGGATTGCACACATTTTTGAATTTGTAAAAATAAATAAATAAAACACTTTCACCGTCTTTGACAGTTTTCACCCTGTGCACACATCTGATAAACATAACGTTGTAATTTTATCATTAAAACATGAATTTGTACTGTGAAATAATGACGGCTGGGATTTTGATATTGTTGGTTCAGCCACTGGCACAATTGTATTGTATTGTATTGTATTGTATTGTATTGTATTGTATTGTATTGTATTATATTATATTATATTATATTATATTATATTATATTATATTATATTATATTATATTATATTATATTATATTATATTATATTATATTATATTATATTATATTATATTATATTATGTTATATTATATTATTATATTATATTATTGCCATGCTCTGTGTTTTTTGTTTTAAATAAAGAATACGTAATAATTAATAATACATTTAAAATGTTAAAATATACTATTGACTCCAGTTTCTCACAGCATAGATTGTTGAAACTCTTTTATTATATTATATTATATTATATTATATTATATTATATTATATTATATTATATTATATTGTATTGTATTGTATTGTATTATATTGTATTGTATTGTATTGTATTATATTGTATTGTATTGTATTATATTGTATTGTATGTTATGTTATGTTTTATTATATTATTATATTGGCATTATTATTTTTGACCCTTTATAATCATCCATATTTTAATGACCAAAACTCTATATGGTTAATTTTAAGAATTCAGAATTATTATTATAATTTTTCAGCCTACAGTGAAATTAATATCATGTTGTGTGGTTTGTTTTAAAAAAGTAATATAATAATTAATTTTCAATTATAAATGTTCAAATATACTATTAACTGTAATTTCTCATAACACATATATTTTAAACTCTTTTTAGTGCATTATACAAGTTTAAACTCTTTTATTATTTCCCCTCATATTTTAATTTAATTTAATGATTTTTTTTTGAATATTTATATACTCAAAAAGAGCAAATTCACACAGCTTCTAAATCATAAATGCCACAAAAACATAATTTATTTTCTGACAGGACATGTTTTAGTCTCGTATTGTACTGTAACACTACAAATGTAATCTTACAGACAAAAACGAATCAAATAAATGATGTAGTACATTCACTATCAGTCTCACGTACAAGTTGGTCATTCATTACATTTATGCAAGCATGTTTTGTTACAATTAAGACACACAAACACAAGTCCTGTATCTGCGGTTCGTCTAACTGGAGTCCCATGACTCGGGTGCTGCGCTCACGTCCCGATGTTTCAGCATGAAGCAATTAACCCAGCAGCGCCTCTCCAGCGGTGAGGGACAGCAGGTTAATTGGCAGCTTGGCTTAGACAATTTGCTGGAGTCTCAGGCTGGGTTTAAGGGGCCACGCTCTGCTTTGTAGGAATCCAGGAGGCACACGAACATCACACACGTCCCAGAGGAGCCATGCTTTTACAGATGATGAGTCCTGCAACTTACAATTTACCCCCAAATTACTCCATTTTAAACATATGGCACAAGGACAACCTATGACTCCAACCTGGACAGAAATTACCAGAGACGTTCAATCGGGGACATTTATTATGAGCCGGCAATAATGATTTTTTTTTTTTTTTAGGGCAGGTGAAAATATATTATTCCTTTATATAATTCAGTTTAAATCAGGAGAGTCTAGCAGTTATAACAGAGACGCTCGTGGTTATTAATAAATGGATGTTAGTGTACTCCCTACTGTATGTGGACTAATAGTCAACATGACATGGCATTTAACTTGCATAATGTTGCGATTTTCTGTTTAAAATATAATAATCAGAACGCAATGTAGGCTGAGACTTGAGTCTCTCCATCAGCTTTGGCTGGATCATAAAAATATATTCTATGATATTATTGGTTAATGTTATTCATTTTAAATATTTAGTCACTGACACAACTTATATTATTTTCATTATAATATAGTGGCATAATTATATTTTTTCCTTCTAAAATCATCCATATTTTCATGACCAAAAACTGTAAAAGATCACACGAAATTATAAACATGCAATTAAAACAAATATGATCCCATGCTCCATGGCTTCTGTTTTGAATATTAAATTTCAATATAAATATAAAATATTACAATTCTCACAACACTATAAATAAAGTTTGAACTGTTTTTATTATCATTTTATTATATTTTAATTATATTTAATGCATTATATTTATAGTTAAATAATGTAGGCTGGCACTTGAGTTTCTATTTTGGATTAGATTGGATCATAAAAACAATGCTGCAATATTATTATTAATAATATTATGCTCTTTATGCTCAGCCACTAGCACATATTAAAATTTTAAGCATGCAAAATTAACTTTGACACTATACAAATATAATACCATGCTTCATCGTTTCTGATGAATACATAATAATTAATAAATAAATTCAAAATGTTAAAGTCTACTATTAACTCCCAGTTCTAACAACAATATAAATTAGGTTTCAGCTCTTTTTTATTATTATTGTATTTTAATTATAATTATTTATATGTAAATAATGTAGGTTGGCACTTGAGCTTCTCTGTTGAATTTGACTGGCTCATAAAAACTATATGCTATGATATTGTTGGTTATTATTATTTAGTTTCAATATTCAGCCACTGTGCATTTTACCTCACACTTTTTCCCATCATTGTGAGAAAAATGCTTAATGGTTTGTATATAATGCATGTATTTTTTCCTACAACTTCATGTAGATATAAGAAACGTCTAATGCCTTTTATTTTGATATTTTGTTATTTCCAGTTTGTCACATGGGTTGAGGTGAGTAGCCTATTTACCTGAGTGTTTTGGAGGTAAAGGGGTGACTTGGGACACTAACTTCCTGTTGACAGTTTTATTTTGTTTTGTATTGTATCTTCCTCCATTCGTTGCTGTTTATTTATCACCAAAGGCAAAAAATAATATGAATATGTCAAGGTTTATTTTCCAACTGTTTAGCTATTTAGCAGCAAACGGCTGCACCTTGTTTTAGTTCAGTCGTAGCCATGCTGCTAGTCCTGGGAAAGAACTCTTAACTTGTGGCCACAACATTTTCTTTTTTTCTCCTTATATCAAGTCCAGGGCTCTATACTTAGACCTATAACTTTTCTTATATGCAACTTCAGTCAACTCGCTCTCTCACACAGTGTTATATATTCAGTTAAGAAAAGTACCCTTTAAGCTTATAAAGACAACGTTTCTCTGTAGCTGATGTCATTACGCTGCTCTTCGTCTTGACGCTGCGTCATCAGTCATCTGTACTGCTAGCTGTCAGCGCTAATCTCCGCGCAGTGGAAACCGATGATCGCTAAACCGGTATTTAACACTCACTAATTGCTACTTAGCAGGTTTAGCTGAATCACCACGGCTCAGCTGTGAAACGCCAACTCAATGTTTTATTTGCTTGAAGATGTCAGAAATAGTGTAGCTCAAATATACTGTCATAAACAAAGCTTATATGTAGCAATTTACTGTTTGGACTTGTTTTAACAACAACAACAACAACAACAAAAAATCTAGCTAAAATTACCAGAGCACCAACAATTTTTTAAAAAACATACAAGTCACTACAGTTATTGTAACTGTGAAATAAAAATACATTAATATTGGATTTTTCTTTCAAACAGCTTTTCAAGAAGCATTCAGGATGTTTCTGTAATTTTAAATTTTTGTTTTGATGACAGTTGCGGTTAATAACAAGTTTAACTGTAGTAACATTAACTGTACCAACTATGGTATTTTGGCAGGAATTGTAGTAATCATGGTCCATTTTTTGTAACAGAGAAGGACAAATGTAATAGTAGTCACATTTTACCCTAATATAAAATGAAATTATTTTGTTTTGTTTTGTTTTATTTTATTATTTTATTTTATACGCAAAAAGCCTTTCTTTTTTAAGATTTACCTAAGAAAAAAAACCTCTTTAATGCAATTCAATAAAGAAATAACTAAACTAAATAAAATAATAATAGTAATAATAATAATAATAATAATAATGCCATGGTTTTAATTAAACATTGTATGTTTGTGCATTTGGTTATTTTATTGTACTACTTTTAATTTATGGGGAAAAAAACTAAATCTGGCACAATGAGAATGGCCTGAAAACTCATTGTGAAAACACCAAACTGCATCAGTCTAATTTGCTTGATTGCCAAGAAAGTAATGTTACAATTATTTTTTTCAGTGGAATCCAGACATGTTTTTGTGAGATTCGTCCTTAAATAATTTTTTCAACCTGTAAAAATCAACAATTTAATAAGAATCTCGCTCTCATTTAGTGGCCACTGAACCCCCTGTGGAAATGATTGGGGGGCTGTTCAGGACTATCTGGATGGGGGTCTTGAATCACATTTGGATCATATGGAGATTTTCCAGTTAACCTGCCAGATTTCCAAATCCCCTGGCTGTGGGAGCACAGAGAAGGAAGCAGGCCCGTGTCCTGCTCCTCATTCAGGTTCAGCCGCTGGAAGCACAGGGCAGCTCTGAGGGGGTTGAGCAGCGTGTGGCCTGCGGCTCGCTCTCTCCACCCCCCGTCTGCAGGCCGTCCCGCTGAGCCCCATCAGGCTGCGCTCTGAGTACTAAATGGGGGGAGACTGTGGAGTGGCATTGTCTCTACTCTTGGGAGGAGGACAGGCTTGTGAACCATAGCTTGCTTGAATTAGCATTCGTCTCATTGGTGTCTTTGCTTTGCCGCACTTTTAGTCTCGTTAGCAGCACGCTTTTTGACATTGTCACTTCAGATGGTGTAACAACAAAACAATCAATGAAAAGGAGTCAAACAGTAATTAAAGCATGAATTTATAGTAATTATCAGTTAATGGGTTGAACAACTACTGTTCTCAGCTAATCTGATCGTCACAATACTTGGTTAGGCCTCAGAAAATCTAATTTTATTATAGTAACAACAAATATAGGTGGAGTATTTTGTAAGAACATATTTTTAATAAATCAAATAAATCTATTAGGTGAATTTAGTAATTTTAGAGATAAATTTTAATTACATCTGTGGTATTTAGTTCTACTTAAGTACACAGTATATATATATATATATATATATATATATATATATATACTTTTTGTTTGTTTTAAATAAAACAATAAGATAGTTTTACAAAATAAATAAATAAATAAAAATAATAAAATTAAAATTAACTGTGAAATTTACTAGCAATTTTGGAATAAAAACTGTTTTCAAGTTAATCCGAATTATTTTTGTTTTTATTTATTTTATTTTATTTTTTGGTAATGACAATAAATATAAAATATTTTGATTTAGAATATTTTTTTTAACTGAGGTTGCTACAATATTACTGCAAAATAAATAAATAAATAAATAAATAATAATTAAAAAATAAATAAAAAATCCCTTTTAAACTGGTTACTATGTAAGAACTATAATAACTAAATATTAATAAGGGACATGCTAAAATGGTAGTTGTATAATTTGCTTATGCATAGAAGATGCATTAGTACATATATTTTTTCTTTATAACCATCCATATTTATATTTTTAAAGATCAAAATTTTAAACATGCAATATTAATTTTTGAATGAATAGGTTTCACGGCTTCTGTTTGAATAAATAATCCATATTAATTAATCATTTTAAATTAATTAACTAATATATATATATTTTTTAATTTTAAAATATACTATTAAATCCAAATTCTGACAACACAATACATTAGGTTTAAACTCTTTTTTATTATTATTTTTTTTTAGAATATTTGTTAAATACTTACAATTTTTCATTTATAATAATTACATTTATTTTATTTCTAAGTTAATATTCTTTTAAACACAACCATATTAATTTGAAACAGCCAAAATAAATGTTGCCTCTAAATCTGATTTATAGCCATGAGTCTAATCAAGAAGCTTGAACTTTATGCCCAACAAAATATGAAACTTATACACAAATGCTTGCATATCCATGCTAATGCACACACTCAATTCAATTGAAACGCTCAGACTGCCTCCAGATTCATCTGATTCATCCATTGTTTAAAAACTGACATTGATTTTCTTTAACGTTACATAGAAGGGATTCACATTGAGGTTTCTTGAATTCAGGCCTTAGTTCGCACTCCCAAACTAAAACTTTGTATGAAGACTAGCTGTCTTCAGCATTGCTGTGCGCTCCACTAGCCTCACTGTCCGTTGAGAATTAGCCCTTGTGTTCTCCGACCCCTGTTTGCTTGTCTCTGAGCCTTTACTGCCCTGTATCGTCAATAAAAGCTCCGCCAACAGTCTGAGAGTAATTAAGTGACTGATACACACAAGCAGCCTTCACAAAGACGCAGCAAATTGCCCATTCATTAGCAGGGCGACATGGAAGGAGAATTCCAAATAGACAATAGAGCCCTAGTAATTCAATCTAAGCTTACTTACTTACAGAAAACACAGAGATAATGAACTGCCAGATAACACACCACGGTTGAACTGGGATGAGAGGCCAAGAATTTGGGGGAAATATCCATTGGAGAATAGACAGCACACACACACACACACACACGTTCTGTTAATATTGTCACTCACGCTATGAAAATATCCATCTGAACATCTCACACAATTGTACTTGTAGCCCCGGGGGACGCTATTAAAGGCGTAGTTTGCAGAGAGATACGAGGAAAAAGAGGGATTTGAGCCGGTGCGGGAAAAGGAAGGAGATGTAGTGAGAGAAAAAGTAATTTATAGGCGTCTAAGGAATAGAATTTATCATACGATCTGCTCTACGCCGCTCAATTGATATGTAGTTGATTTCAAACACCAGCCCTTGGGCTCCCACCGGGGACACTTTCAGATTTTACGCTTGGATATATCTGTTTAACTCCCCATTTACCAAAACAACAGCCCCTGACAGCACAAACAACACACTGCGGGGCCCGAGCTCCCTTGAGTCCACTGAGATACCATAAAGCAGCCACAGAACGCCAGAAATATGCTTTAGGACAGACTCATTTATGGTCCTGTGAAGCGAGTGTGTATACATTTGTATGGATTTAATTAAGGTGGATGCAAATGTGTGTAATAACAGAAATGATGAGACAAATATGTTCCACTTTAATGAGTGCAGCGGATTTATCAGTCAGGCATCATGTATATATGAGCTGTACACATCCACTGTCATCAATCGACTGGCTTTACATAAGAGCGCCATATGCTGTAGGCAGAATCAAAGTTTTAGTGCTGGTTTATAAGGCACACATAAGTTTTACTTGCACATAGTACAAAAAATCTAAATAAAATAAATACACATTTGCAAACACCAAGCAACAATACCATAAAACATTTGCAACCACCAAGAACACCTTCAACAACCCTGCACAAACAACAAATCTGAACACCTGGAAAGCACATAGCAACACCATAGTGACCACATAGCAACATATTAGAAACCTCCCAGAACATTCTAGCAACACATAGCAATGTGCTAACACACACACACACAAAATTCCTTAGCAACTGCAGAGCAGTACCCTGGCAACCACACAGAACAACTCAGCAACACCCAAGCTACAACTCCATCCGCCTTAGCAACCAGTAAGATGATCACTATGTATGTGCTAACAACCATTTAGAATACCATAACAATGCCCTGGCAACCACCTAGGACACTTTAACAGCTGTAGTCAAGTCAAGTCAAGTCAAGTCACCTTTATGTATATAGCGCTTTTAACAATGCAGATTGTGTCAAAGCAGCTTTACAGAATTAAATAGGAAAATAGTGTGTCAATAATGCAAAAGGACAATAGTAAACACTCAATTTTTGGAACCAAAACTCCATCGGGGGAAATACAGCATCAGTCAAATACAGCATAATAACTCCATCGTTACCAGCCAGATCATCTTTGCAACATCTAAACAACAATACCAAAAGCTACAGCAACCACCTAGTAACAACCCAGAACACCTTTGCAGACACCAAGCAACAATACCAAAAACTTTAGCAACCACCCAGAACACCTTCAACAACTCTGAACACCTGAGAACCACATAGCAACACCCTAGAAACTGCCCAGAATGTAGCAATGCCCTAACAAACACTCAGAACACCTTAGAAACTGCATAGCAACACCCTGGAAACCACCTAAAACACCTTTATAAACACCAAGTAACAATACCAAAAACATTAGCAACCACTCAAAACACCTTCAACAACAGTGCACAAGCATGAACCACAAACCCATATCAACTACATATCAACGCCCTAGAAACAACCTAGAACACCCTAGCAACCGCACAGCAACATCCTAGAAACCTCCCAGAACACCCTAATGATACATAGAAATGTGCTAAAAACTCTTCCTTAGCAACACCCTGGCCAACCACCCAGACACCAAGCAACAATACCAAAAACTTTAGCAACCACCCAGAACACCTGGCAACCACATAGCAACACCCTAGCAACTGCATAGCAACACCCTAGAAACTACTCAAAGCATAGCATTGCGCAAACAAACACTCAGAACACCCTAGCAACTGCATAGCAACACCCTAGAAACTACTCAAAACATAGCAATGTGCTAACGAACACTCAGAATACCTTACTAACTGCATAGCAACACCCTGGCAACCACCCAGAAGCATCACTGGCCGAAAGTGTTGCAAAAGTCACATAAAAATGGTGATCTAGTTCATGATTTTGTAAATTCATTATTGGTTTATTTAAAAATCTTTAAATTAAAAGATTGTTGTATTTATAATTTGCATCGCAACTAAATGTGTTATCAGTTTATTTTGTTTAGATTTCCCTTTTGTATGACATTTCTATCATTTATAAATATTGCTATAAACTCACATTGATTATGCGTTCATTCCTGAATTCAAACTTTTACATTTAAACCCCTCCTCTTCCCTTCTTTCATCCAAAACTCCTTCTTTCACCCCCTCTTCGTATTTTCCTTTAGATTGACATTTCATTAGCGCGGGAGTGCATTCCGAGTGGAAGTTGAACGTGTCAAGCTTTAATACAAATAAATATATAATGTCTTTTTTTTTATACAAGGTGAAGTGACCCCAGCAGTGGCTATTGATTCCTGTTGACTCCGGTGTGTCAGCTGGGCCCATGACACCGCAGATCAGAGGTCACTGGTGGAAATCGGATTGGTGACACCATGGCCTAGAAATCTCTCCAAGCGCTTTTGCTTAGAAGGCCAATGTGATTCTCACCTAGATTGATTGGTTTGTAGACGCAAAGCAAACCCCCACCCGCTCCAACAACAATGCATTTGAAGAGCTGTAATGTGAAAGCTGCCAATACTTTTGATTCAGTCTGAAATGATTTCTAGAGCACCTCGCTTTTGGGCAGCTGAAACCAGGGAGGTGCAAACTGGGCCGATCTATAAGCAATCTCAGTGAGTTATGATTATTTTAGACTTATTATATCAGTCAAATACAGCATAATAATCTAATTGCCATTGATGCATGATCTCGGTTTAAGGTGAGTATTAAGCAAAAGCATAGCATATGGAAATGAGCTTCTACATTGACAGGACTTTCAATATTCATGTCAGTCTATGAAACCGGGTGCCTTTTCCAATTATTTTTGAAAATATTTTAAACATTCAGACAAAGAAAAATATTCAGACAAAGAATATCTTTAAGTTACATTTCAAACTAAAATATTTTTTTAATAATTGGTGATACTCTTTACTTGTGATTGGTGGGTGGGGAATTTTGACAAGCCCTGGATGATCCAAATTATTCATGTTTTTTTTTTTTATTATTATTTATTTTATTTTTATTTGATCTATCTAGGTTTGTAATTTTATTTATCTATAGGTTCCAAAATATATTAGGCAGCGCAACTGTTTCCTACATTGATAATTAATCAACATATTAGAATGTTTTCTGAAGGATCACGTGGCACTGAAAACTGGAGTAATGATGCTGACAATTCAGCTTTGCATCACAGAAATAAATTGAATTTTAAAGTATATTAAAACAGAAAATCACTATTTTAAATTGTAATAATATGTCACAACATTACTGTTTAACTGTTATATTTTTGATCAAATAAATGCGGCCTTGATGAGCATAGAAGACTTCTTTAAAAAAATTTCATAAAAATCTTACTGACTGGTGCTTCTGGATTATTATTTTTTTTAATATAAATATTTAAAATATAATTTGTATAGTTAACTTTACAGATGCATTTCATTGTTTTAAAGGGGTCATATGATGCTGCTAAAAAGAACATTATTTTGTGTAATGCAATGTGTTTGTGGTTTAAGGTTAAAAAAACATTATTTTCCACATACTGTACATCATTGTTGCTCCTCTATGCTCCGCCTTTCTGAAACGTGTCGATTTTTACAAAGCTCATCATTCTGAGAAGCAAGGTGTGCTCTGATTGGCCAGCTATCCAGTGCGTTGTGATTGGCCTAATACCTCAAGCGTGTGGCGGAAATGTTACGCCCCTTTGTGATCGGAGAAACGACAAACAACAAGCGCTTCTCTACACTGCTCAAAACTCGCATTTGAATAGTTGGCAAATTCTTTAAATATGAAAACATACTTACAGGCTGTGAGTCAGAAGCACCAGACTGTCTTTATAGAAACAGCCTTTGTGCACAGCTGGCATTGTAGGCTACTGTCCCAGGTTCAGGAAATAGTCCTCCGTAAAATGCGCTGCACACACTCTAATATTTGGGTTGAACTGTTCTGGAACAGTGTTGTAAATACAACTTAACCACTGATTTCTAGTGCGTCGCTCAAGCTCTGTTCTAGACACTGATGTCCTCTTTTGGAAGCCCAAACAAAGTTATTTCGCTTTCACAACGAAACACAGTATCTCCAGGACATGGCACCGACGGCAGCAACAATACTACAGTGAGAATAAAAATCACGCCCTCTTTCATTGCATGTACGTTTGGGCGGTGTTATGCAAATCTTCCCACACAGTGATGTAGACATGTGGGGGCGTGTTTAAATGAGCCGTTTTAGGAGGGCGTGAACAAGTCTTAACTTTTATAAAGAATATCTCTTTGGGTTTGAGACTTTAGTCTTTGCAACTTTAGGGATCTTAACTATGCACGAACAGCTCGTAACACTCCAAAGAGAAAGGAAAGCTTGAAATCGTATCATATGACCCCTTTAAATATTTATTGTAAAAAATAATTAAATTAAATATTTTTATTAGTTTATAATTTCTTTTGAAATGATTTAATCTTGTAAAACTTTTTTTCCTTAATTTTAATCAGATTTTTATGCTCAGTGCAAATGGACACAATTGGTACTGATTTTATGGACTTTTTTGTTTTGGTCAAACAACTTGCCTTTTTTAATTATAATTTTTTTTTTAAAGATATTTCCATGCCTTGTGATGGAATGTCCTGATTCATTTTAAATATATCTGATTATTTCGTTGCTTTATTTCAATTTAACAGCCATCTGTACTTAATCACTTGACAATGACCATCTGGTTGTTAATATTCAACATCCCACAAACGTTACACGAAACGTCCAGTGGTGTATCATTTAATGACTATTATACCCTCACCATGCTGAAAAACCCACAATGAAACTGCAGAACTGCAGAAATGCAGAGGACATTATTTATAATGAATGAAAGTGAATTGTAGTGCTTCATCCATACGTTCTCATGCACCTTAATGTGTAGCCGCATTTGTTGCAGTCAAATCCCTGAGGTCATTTGTAAATCTCTGGAAAATCCCCACCAAGTTTGATTTAACTGCAACTAGCCATTGGCTTTTATTTACTGTCTATTGCCGGCCAAATGACATCTTATAAAGATAGTTTATTCATAACCAGCAGGAGCTGAGCTTCTCTATTCAGGGGACATTTTTACACTCTATCCATAAACCTACTCGCCAACTTGCAGTTCAGAGAAATGTAAAAATCAATAAAGCCAGCCACAAGCACATCAAAAAATTCCATTTAAAACGGGCTGCAGCATGAGAATTGTTGTATATTTTGTTAAATGACCGAACAGCTATAGCAAGTCTCTCGAGTTTGCTTCCTCGGCAATGCAAAATGAGTAATCAAAGGTAGTAAGTTAGCAATTTTGGCCCCGCGAGTGACAGCCGAATCTAACTACACCAGTATAATTTGCACTCCTTCAGCAGGCATTTTAAAATGTAAATTATTGCTTATTTTCTAACGGAGAAAACATTTTATTGTACAACATAATCATATCTGTTCTGATAATAGGGAGTGTGAGCTTTGGTTGTTGACTCTTGATGATACAACAGAATATGAAATCCTTTTCATTTCATTGATATGCACTCATAACACGGAGCAAAGAAAATCAAATCCATGAATTTGCATTTTGGGTACACTTCTACAAATAATACATATCAGTGCTGATATGATTACAGCTAAATGCAAATGGGGCGGCCAAACTTCTCGGTATATCTAGACTCATTAAATTAGAGTAGAAGGTACCAATTTTATGTTTTTTTTTTTTGCATCTTCTCTTTATTACTTTGCTATGATTATAGTCTCGGTTTGATTTTCACTCTTAGCTCTGCAGTGCACCCAGAGACCAGTGCAAATTCGAGTCAATTGATGAATTTAAATATCACCAAGTGCCCCCTTTCCAGAGACAAAGCAAATGAAGGCAAATCTCAGAAGCAGGCTTGTTCGTTTTCTGCTGATGTCTGCTGCTTTTCCAATGATGGATACAGTGTCAGAAGTTACTCGATTAAACGCCGCTTCACACTGCATAGATTCCTATTTAAAAGTCTCAAGACTCGTAATTATTTATTGATGTCTGCTTCAATCTACATTCTACCTCGAGCACGTGGCCGTGGCGCCTAGAGGAACCTGTTTGCCGTGAGCATCCGTTCAGCCGCTGCTGTAATGGACTCTGTGGGAAGGGATGTGGATGGGTGATAGGCCAGCCGCGGGAAAATTGCATTGAGGCGCAAATGTTACTTGCCGGTTTGTTTAGTCCCCAAAGAAAGGAGAAATACGTATAAAACTCTGTTAGAAGGTGAAAAAAGTTAAGCATGGTATAGCAGTCGTTTTACAACAATTGTTGTTCACACAAGCAATGGATTTTGATGCTTTATATGTACCGGTCACAATCCACAACCAAAATCATCTGCTGGGAATCAGCTGAAAGTCCCTTTGGATTCCAGTGGTTGAAAGAGCTTGAAATATGTCAATTATGTCAATTAAGCAAGGGCTAATGTACAGTCTAACAGCACAATATCCCTCTGATTATATAGCTACTTACTAAAAAAAATGGACATGAAATACTGATTTGAGTAGAAGTGACTGGATTATGCAAGAAGAAACGGTGTGTAACTGTAAAATAAACAGCACAGTGTATGACTTTGGAGGTCAGGGACAACAGTCAGTTATAGTTTAGTAGTTATTATATAAAAATATTACACTGCAGAATGATGGGAGCTGTGTTTTCAAACATGGTCGTTTGTATGTTTCTAGCTGCTTTAAGCTAGTCATTAGCTGGTCTGCCAAAAAACGCTACAACCAGATCATACCAGATTGACAGTTTTGGGAAGACAATGATTGGTTAACTAGCAGATTAAATAGTTTGGACTGACTAGAAATCAGTTACCAGCTCCAAAACACAGCTACCATCTTAAAGGGTTTTTGTATTGCAGTTAAGTAACTGATTAGCCTGCTTATCTAAAATTCTGTCATGTACTAGAATTCAGCATCATTTATCATGCTGTTATTGTTATCATTGGTTAAACATTTTTGGTAATTGAAATAAAATTCAATATAAACTTTAGATGAAAAAACTACATCTCAAAACTACATCTCGAAACTAAGGGCGCGTTTACTCAACAACAGTAAACTGTTGAACAAACTTCCTTCTCTTTCCTTTTCCATTTTTGAAAAGTTTCACGTACTGGTGGCAATGTTGTCAAAACGATCCTCGTTCGCACGGATCCACAAAAATGACATAACATGCTGTATTATTCATGCCAGGCCAGTATTTGGCAATGTCACTATGTAAACAATTACTACGTGAATGCCCATAAACTGAACATGTAATAAGCATGTGCATCACCGTTTTCTCAAATTCATGTTTTTGTTGATTACACAGAGATGATAATGGTATCCTTTTCAAAAACCTGCACTTTGAAACCCATTTGCAAAAGTTTTCAGGCCCCCGAAACGCTGTTGTAACGCAAATTAACAACCAAAATATAAAAAGTTTTCCAAGTTTAGTTCAAACTGTGTCGTCTAAACACCTCCAACTGAAAGTTTTAGTTGAAGTACTGAAACTAAACTAAATCTGAAATAATTAAAGCCAAACAGAAATAAGAAAATATAAAATAAAAGCACATCATCAAAATGAAAATTAAAAGCTAATTGAAAGCTAATTGAAAATATGAGCAAATACTATACTTATTATGTTAACAGGCCATTTGCTTTTTTCATGAATATTCCCAGTTCAGATTTGACTCCTATAGAAAAAGGATCTAATTTTGCGGCTGTCTGTGTGTAACTTATATTCTTCTTGGTATACGAACACATAGCATCCAAAGAGACTTCGTTTCTGTAGTTCTGAATCCTCAACTTTTTGTCAAAAGTTATAGTAGCTTTGTCAATTTTCTCTCCTGTTTTCTGAAGTTCATTCTGGCTCTTTGTTCTTGGATGGGAGTCAAGGTTGAGATAGCGCTCAGTGCATTAACACAGATACAACAGGCCCTCAGGTGAGGCAGAGATGAATGGACCAGACCTGCTCACATTAACCCAATCCAATCCTTCAGATCCCGAATCGAGGAGAAAATGGCTTTTGAATAAATAGAAAATGTGTTTGGAATGAGAGGGAAACGGAACTGAACGGAGGATGAATAAGTAATGTGTCTTGAGTGAGAAAAATCTTTGGGTGTAACAGCAAGATGCATGCATAGGTAACACAACGGATAGACTTAAGCAACAACAACCAAGAATTGTGTTGCTAGGGTGTACTGAGTGGTTGCTATGTGATTGCTAGGGTGTAATGTGTGGTTGCCAGGGAATTTATGCAAAATGTTGCTAGGGTATTCTGAGTTGTTTCTAGTACATTGCTAGGTATTTGCCAAGCTGTTGCTATATGCTTGCCCAGATACGCCAAACCCCCATCAAAGATTTAGCGGCAAAGAAAGTGGACTGTGTTGTCACATCACGACTAACTAACACATACATTCTGCGTCTGCATGAGAGGAAATAACTCTCCACACCAGCAGGTGTCAGTAGTCTATATTCAAAAAGGAAAAATAAGGAAGAGCTAGAACTGTGGATATACAAACCATAAAAAAGGAACTGCCTTCTTGCCATTTCACACCAATCTCACTCAACTTCTTCGCTTGCTTTCATCGTGTTAGTTTTTCTTCGTGTGCACTAGTTTGCTAAGCTGAACAGCCAATCAGAGTCATTGCTCATGTCAAATAAAATCATTCATAATAAATAAATGTTTTTTTTGTTGTTTTTTTTTTAAATGACATTTTTTTTATCCTTATTAATTTAAAATACAATTTCAAATGTTATTTACATATAAAAATACCTATTATATTATTAATGATGAAGTATTATCGTATTTCAATGGAAACATATATTTATCATTAGAAGTTCAATCAAGAATAAACAAAAATTCACTGCAATTCAACACAACTTCTGCTCATGTATTTGAAGACTGCTAATGGATCAATGTGTGTAAATGTGTTTACAACCTATTAGCTACATTCCTCCATAAGAACAAATGGTGAAACCGAATAAGTACGAGAGTTAGTTAAGAGTTAGTTGGTACTAGTTAAGCCTCTAGTGTGGATCTTATGTTCCAATTTAAGTAAAAACCTACCCTGGACACTAAACATGGCTTAGGTCCCACTTTCAATGTAAATTTGAAACACTACTAATTACCTTTTCATGTCCATTCATATTTTCAAAACAATTGTTGTAGTGTCTTTCATTTTTCATGGTTTTCATGGGTTTCTATGCCCTTGAAGTTGTGATGGGGTCAAGTCCTTTTCGCTACATTGCTTACGGAACTGCAAACTGAAAGAAAATGCGTTTTACAAGTGAAATCATGCATCAATCAACTGAAACTCTTGTTGCAAAATACAACTACAATGAATAAAACCAAATCCATAAAGTTCATAATTACTACTTTTACAGAACAAATGACCGGCACAGCTACGGATCAGATAGTCTGCGCTCAGACTATGTAAATGCAGCTTTAAGCATTCTTTCTTTTCACTTTCTGACAAGATTGCTTTTGTAGAATGGGAGAGAGAGAGAGAGAGAGAGAGATTTCAATGCCAGCTTCCCATTCAGATAATGATTAAAATTCATAGGCTAGCGGCTAACAGCGATTGCTGAGGCAATTTTAGAGCAGTCATAGCTTTCTACCAACAAAATTAATTTGACAGGTTTGCATTAAGGTACCTGATCAATATCCACTTAGAGCGGTGAGTGCTAAACGGAGAAAAATAACTGACCCGTGCGTGTTATGAGATGAAAAAAAATGGATCTCGGACACTTTTTTCTCTCTCTGCCTCTTTCGCTCTTAAGCTCGCACCTACATCAGGAGCCCCTGACCTCCAGTCATTGATCGACTGCAGTTAACATGACAAAAAGAGCTGCAAGTTATACACCCACTGTATCTACCAGGGAACAATCAACCTACCTGCACTAAATGTTTGATGGAGTGACCAGCATTACTTGGCCTGTGTACAAGAGCAGGAGGCGAAAGGGGAAAAAATGAATTCACTCTCCTTACTGGAAAAGAAATACTGTGGCAGCGTTTTGACAGGACATCTCTCTCCATGCATCTTAACAGGCAGCAGAGACAGGAAAGACCTACGTCGGGAAGGGACTGCAGCAGGTTGGCGGTAAGCTATCGCTCAAAGGTGCGAAACTTTTTGTTGGGCCACAGTGGTGTCATATCAACATAAATCAATAGCAGTTTCATAGCCTGGCCTGACAGAAAGGGCCCGACACACATTTGATAGAGCTTTGACAAAAAAAGTGGATGTACGTTGAACAATTACTGCTTTTTTACCCAAAATTATACCTACATAACACCTATTTGTGGTTTTATTGTAGTTAGGATTGGGGCAAATGAAATGTCCTTTAATGTCGTGATGTATAAAGCATAGCTTTAGGCCCTGCAATGTTCTTTTTTGTTCTTCTCTTAGAGGTAAAAGTAAGTTTGAAATACTTTTGCAATGGTTTACTGCTAGCGAACAAACATGCCGTCCACTTGCTGAGAGCGGCATTTATAAATTTGAATGCAAATGTTGTATGTGCTTTCCTCTCAAAATTTCTCAGACAAAATGAATACACTTGTGAGAAAAAAGCAGTTAAGAAAGTATCTGATCATAGTGACCTAGATATGTTTGCAGTCATACTCTGCAGTCAAGTCACATCACATTTATTTATACAGAGTGAAACTCATCCATTTAATAATTTTAATAAATATGATAATTTACCCCCAATGGGCCTCATTCATGAAACTCGAGCAGAATACATTTTTGTTTAAATCGTTCGTAAAGCTGTTTTGACATAAATTTTCAGATTCATGAAAGTGTTCGTATTTTCAAAATGTTAGTTGCTATGAAAGAAATGTACACCTGCTCCCTACCAGGTATAAACGGTGCGTAAAACAAATTGATGACACTGAATTTTGATGCACTGCCATTATAATAATTTATAAGTTTGTTTGCTCTGTTTTTTTTTATTTTCATTTTTTTTTTTGTAGCTGAGAGTTGATAAACTGTTTAGCTCCGGTTTAGCTTTCGGTAAAACACAGCGCTCGTCACTGTCACTTTTTACCCAGCCGTCCAATCAATGGAGGAGGGGCGGGACAAATACTATACTGACCAATCATCCTACTTGTACAACAACTGAACAACAATAAGGAAGTTAATATTGCTGGGTTACTGCATTTTTATATTCAGTAATATTCTTCAAAATGAGATACTAGTAATACGTTACTGCCATAAATGTTCCTAATCAAAGCAACCAAAGCGTCTCAGCTGGAAAAACGCTGTGCCACCAAAGTGTTCTCTAGCGCCACCAGCTGGCCGTTTTCAGAAGAGTGCCTGACATTTTTCAGCTGGCTAAAAACGCTTTGATGGACACGTTAATTGAATATTTATTGTTAGGCATATGGCCTATTAATCTTTTTTATTAGCCAAATCTGAGAAAGTAGACCAGAATATCCCACTGCGTTCCTGGACACGCAATTTGCGCAGCTGTAATCATAGGCGGGCATTATGCTAATTGTGAATGAGCGTGTACTTGCGCCCTATTTACGAATGATTGGAATTTATTAACATATGCATGTCTAACTATCAAATCGGAAGTTTACGAAATGTTTGTGAATCCGGAGTTTTCCTTGAAGGTCAGTTTTTCGCTCAAATTACTCAGAATTTACTCCTATTTTCATGCATGAGGCCCAATGTTATTATTGCATACTGTTTTATAATGTACTACAACACTGAGGTGTTTTTTTTTTTGCACTGAGTAGCATCGAACTACTGTTTACATTCATCAATTTACTTAATACATAATCACCATGGACCAATGGCAGTTCAAAGTTATTTACCAGCTGGAGCATACTTTTCTGGAAAAGTCCAACAACTTGTCAGACTGCCAAAGGAATTCCAAATCAACTTCGGTTTGGCCTGGTTTTGTTCGAAATTACATCTCACCAGTTCATTCTTCAATTTCGCTTGAAGTACATTGGGGCCTTCACACAGAAGTCACTTTTAAAAGAAGTTTTCTGGTGGTCACTGTGCCAAATCCACATGACTAATTTGAACAAAATGCAAAATCTGCGTAATTCACACAAAATTTTTGATTGTGTGGATTCTTATTGAAATGGGGATTTCACCCATGGAAATTTGATATACAATGGTAAATGGGAATACACCTTTGTGTTCCTTTTTTTTTCTTCTTTTTTTTAAACAGACTTGTCATGGTGGCATGATGTCACAAACACATTCTCTCTTAGCTTGGGAATTTACTCTGTCAATGAAGAGTTTGTGAACCCAGTGAGATTTTTACATGCAGAAGTCCAACAACAGACGGCATGATCTTCAAGGAGATCAGATCTCACCATCATTGAGTCTGCCTGGGATTACATGAAGAGACAAAAAACTGAGACAGACTAAATCCATAAGAAATTTGGCAACATATCAAAGACGATTGAAGAAATAACTGCCAAGCTACCTAAAAACTGTTCAAGTGTAGCTGGGTCAAAAAAGGCAAAGTCAAAGAGTGGTCATACCAGTGATTTGTCATTATAGAATTTAACTGATAATCAAATCTGTTTATGACATTATTATTATTTTTTTTTAAAACCCACTTTAAAGGATTAAAAACTTTTCACAGCTCGTTGCAGGTATATTTCTTAGAGAGTTTTGGAGATATTGCCACAGTTTTTTTACTGTTATTTTTAATATTATTAGATCATAATATTTCAAAACTCGAATTAAACTAAAATAAAAAGTTCACTTCATGATAACAAACATACTGACTTAGACACATTCATTGTTATAGTAAACTGCATTTTTATGCATTTTAGGATAAATTACAAATAGACAGATAGTTATAAATAAATGGATCTGGACAGAGAAAAAAAAAAAAAAAGGGCATAATTTCATTGACCCTTTACAAAAATAGTAAAGATCGGTAACACTATTTTAAGGCATCCTTGTTACACATGTTACATGTACTTACTTTTATAATAACAATAAATAATGCATAATAACATGCAAGTAACCCTAAGACAAACCCTAATTCTAACCAAAACCATATAGGAAGTACATGTAATTAATTAATTAATTAATTAATATTACTCAGTACTTAAATGCATAATTACGCTGTAACAAGGACACCTTAAAATAAAGTGTAACCTAAAGATCTAACATCACCGCACAACAATTAAGTAACAATAATTACAAAAACAATAACAACAACTTAAATGAACATTTGTGGAATGTCAGTCAGCAGGGCTGTCAATCAAAAACAACAGCTGAATGAGCTGTATTAACCTGTGGCATTAACTTCAACATTTTAACGGACATCATTAACAATTCATTTTCAATATACACACCATTAATTATGAAATCATAATTTGTGTTGCGGAAATGCAAAGAAAATCATTTAAAACCTTGACAAATGTCAGAAAATGTGTTCCATATGTTGGTAAGACTAGCAAGCACGTATATTAAAACCCTCAAGCATTACCAATATCATCTCAGAAAAATCACACACACACACACACACTGACTGAAGGCGATGAGCCCCCTGTGGAGTCGCAGACAGATTCAATGTGCTGAGAAACAAAGTTCTGTACACAGGCAGCAAGCTCTGTTCACCCACACCACAAGCATAATGGAGCATTAACACACACACACACACACACACACACACTTAACCTTCAAACGCACAAGAGAATGACAAAAAACAAACACTTAGTCCAAATAAATACCTCATAAAAGGGATTGTTGAGGTCCTATAAAGTGCACATAATGTCTTCACTTCAAAAAAAGGATTTTTGTTTTCTAGTATAAATATCTAAACATTATTGAATCAAGATGCATTTACTTGAAGCAAAATGACTTAAGATGTCTTGTTTTCTGAAAAATGTATTACAATTTTGTTAGTTTTTTCTTAAAACAAAGGCAATTCAAAGGCAAAACAATACATTTTTTCTTGACCCAATGGCAGATATTTTTTCTGGTTTTAAGCAAAAACTAACAAAATTTTAATACATTTTTCAGAAAATAAAACCTTGTAAGCAAATTTGCTTTCAAGTAAATGCAACTTGATTTAATAATGTTTAGATACTGGAAAACAAGACAAAAATACAAAGTATTTTTCAGTGTTTGCTTTCACAAAGTTCACTTCATATATGAGTCAACTTAAAAACACATGGAAGAATTCAATTTTGCGACTTTTCCCCCTTTGTTTTGAGAATGACAAGAGAATGACAAAAAACAAACACTTAGTCCGAATAAATACTTCATAAAAGGGATTGTGGAGGTTCTATGAAGTGCACATAATGTCTTAATTTAAAAAAAAGAAAAAAAAGAAAAGATTTTCTTACTTAGTATTTTTGTCTTGTTTTCTAGTATGAATATCAGTTTTTTTCTTTCAGTGTTTACTTTCACAAAGTTCACTTCATATATGAGTCAACTAAAAAAATTGAAGAATGAAATTTTGTGACTTTTCCCCTTTGCTTGGTTTTATTAATACATGATAAGTTTGTTTTAATATCACGAATCGTAAACCTTGAACTCTTTGTGCTTTATTGTGGCTCCTCTGTCCGTTTAATCTCTGAACTGTTACTTTATTTTGTTAGTTAACTGAATTGGCAGGGGTGTCTTTTCTGGGCCGAATTAAAAGCGGCTATAAGTAACTTTTACGAGCTAATGCGTGTGGGCATTGGGTGTAAGTGAGACTGAGAGTGAAGCATTGTGGGTATTATGTTTTTATTGAGTGGAGCAGTCCCTCTCTTTCTGGATGAGAAGCTATTTTCTAGTGGCTGGGAAGTTTTATGTTGCAAGGCTATGGGAGATAGAAACGCATCCCATCGACCCTGTTGTTTGCGCCATTTTTATGATAAAGGTATGATTCAGACGGTATTGACACAGACGCTCCATGCCTGGAATAACTATTGCAAGTGTATTAACAGGTCTTATGTTTCAAAGATGTGAGTTACACCTACAGCGGTGTGTAAATGTAAAGGTTTATAGTGTAATTAAACATTAAATCAAATATAAATATCTCTGTTAAGGCAAGCATCACTATTCAGCGATTTAGGTTAGGAAACTAACTTTTCAAAGTAATCAGAATCTGGTGAACAATAAAACAGGTGAAATAAAAGGACTTCCTTAATAAACTAATTGACTTACATTGATATAGGATCTAAGCGACGACTCTTTTGACTTGGGCCGTTAAACAACAAGAAACCACCTATTCAGACTGCAAGCAAAATTCAGATTTTTTTTTCATATATTATTTAGATGGGTTTTGAAAGTCTGGACAGCAAAAAATACATGAAATCTTTAATTTTTTTAATCAGATTCAAACCACATATGGACGTGGTTAGATATGTGATTCCAGTCGGATTTTTAAAGATGGGTCTTTTGTGTCACTCTTAATGCGACACACAATGATAACGTCAACACTTATGGTATATATTGTGATGTTGTGCTGTAGTTCTATGCACGGCTGGCCTCAGCTTTGTTTGAATACAGTTTCATTTGGATACCAACAGTTCTGCATATATAGTTTTGAGAATTAAAAATGCACTTTTTAAATGGGTGTTACGTGTTTGTTGACACATATTGGAAATTAATTTTCTTAATATAAAATTACCATGTAGACTTGACTTAAATATCTTTTGTAGTGGAATCCTACAGTAACTAAATTGAATAAGCCTATAAAATTGCATTTTATTTGATTTGGGACGTATCATCTCTCTCCCAATTAGCTAGAAATAGCACTGCTAGCATTATCATACTTTTTAAAGATATATATATATGACCCTGGACCACAAAACCAGTCTTAAGTCGCTGGGGTATATTTGTAGCAATAGCCAAAAATACATTGTATGGGTCAAAATTATACATTTTTCTTTTATGCCAAAAGTCATTAGGATCATGTTCCATGAAGATATTTTGTAAATTTCTTACCGTAAATATATCAAAACTTAATTTTCGATTAGTGATATGCATTGCTAAGAACTTCATTTGGACAAATTTAAAGGCGATTTTTTTTGCACCCTCAGATTCCAGATTTTCAAATAGTTGTATCTCGGCCAAATATTGTTCTATCATAACAAACCATACATCAATGGAAAGCTTATTTATTCAGCTTTCAGGTAATGTATAAAACTCAATTTCGAAAAATTGACACTTAAGTTCTGTGGTCCAGGGTCACATATATATATAATGTATGGGATAAGAGTGTTATTTTAGTATTATTGATATACTATAGTTTTTGTTAAAATTTCTGTATTTTTGTTGTGTGTTTTTGTTTTTGTTCTTCATATATATATATATATATATATATATATATATATATATATATATATATATATATATATATATATATATATATAGTGTTTATTAAGTTTTAGTTTTAGATTATTCAGTTTTGTTTATTTTAGTACTTCAATATAAACTTAAAAATTGTATTTTAATTTAGTTTGTTTATTTCATTTAAAGTAATGTTTGTTTGTTTGTTTGTTTGTTTTATGGTTTAATTTAGAATTTTAGTTAACGATAATAGCCCTGATAAGAGTTCGAGATCAGTCAGTGAAGCAGCTTTTGCACAGCAATTGCTCATTAAAACAGCATGCCAACAAAGTCCTTTTGCAAAGTTGTAACAAAACAAAACAAAACAAAACGAAACGAAACAAAACAAAACAAAACAAAACAAAACAAAACAAAACAAAACAAAACAAAACAAAACAAAACAAAACAAAACAAAACAAAACAAAACAAAACAAAACAAAACAAAACAAAACACAGAAAACAAAACAAAACAAAACACAGAAAACAAAACAAAACAAAACAAAACAGAACACAGAAAACAAAACAAAACAAAACAAAACAGAACAGAACAGAACACAAAACAAAACACAGAAAACAAAACAAAACAGAACAGAACAGAACAGAACAGAACAAAAACAAAAAACAATATAGACAAAAATAAAACAAAACAACGAAAAAAACATAATAGAACATTAAACACAAACAAGTACTAAACACTTTCTCAAAAACACATAAAAAAATACAATTAATTTCAACTTAATTTCCAAATCCACTGGCCAGTTTCAGTTAATGCAACAAAAATTAATTGTGTTAAACTTCCATTTTACAAATGTAAGTGGTATGAATGCAGTGCAATTGAGTTATGGCAAAATGTTCAAGAATTGTGTTGAATTAGCTCATTTTAATGATATAACTTAAAAAAGCAGCATTTTTTTTTTCGTCTTCTTTTTTCATTTTGTCTAATATCCACCTTATTTCGCAATGCACAAGGCTAAACTTCTTCATTGTTCCTGGTCAACGATGCATGAATTCAGCTGTAACCAGTCTGCACTTAGTTTACCTCTGCTAGTTGTTTTTTTCTCTCTCTCCATATTGCTTTTTTTTTCGCCAGCAAAAACAATCAAGAGTATTCCAGAGAGACGCTGGGATTTGCTCCGATAGGAAAGGTCCACCATGGGAAGCGGTTATATTTGTTGGGTCTGTGGTTTAGTCAATTCTACAGGCTCAGAAGTGACTCTTGATTTAAGCTCTCCAAATTGTGCGTTCATTTTAGCGCAGATTTTCTCTGCAGCTCATGGAGAATTTGCATATGCGCAGGCCGTCCTGTCTCTATTGCCATATCTCAGGAGGCAGATGGAGTCCGGAGAGGCCTTCATTTCAATGTTAACATTTGCGGTGAGCAAATGAAGTGTAGTTTTGGGCCGGCGCTGAAGATTGCCTGCTTGTCAGATGAAGAATTCCATTACATTTCTGCCTGTTCATTTTCACAACTCTGAGGCCATGAGGGGAAAACACTTTACAACTTTGTGTCTCTCTTTTCCCCTCCACTCCACACAATAGCTGTGAGCAGATACGTCTTCAAGGGGATAGAAAGATTTACATTAATTTTACAACACTTTAATGCAAAACTGACAAATACATCAGTAAAGTGAGAGCTTACAGTATCAAAGCCAGTATTTTAAGGATAAGAAAGGCTCTTGTAATAACTTTAAGAAGCCAAGTGCTCAATTCAATCACAAGTGCTTTAAAAAAATTATTTCTTTCTTTCTTTCTTTCTTTCTTTCTTGTATGATTGGTTGACAATAACACATCATACCTTTTTAATATAACTAAATCAGTTTAATAAGAATACACCAATAACATAATTTTAATAACATAACTTAATTTTAACATAATAAAATAAAATAAAATAAAAAAGGTAAGAAATAAGACTAAAAATAACAACTAAAGCTCTACAACAGGAGCTTGTGTATGCAAACAGCATTTGTTTTCATTTACTAGAATGCAATTTTGTTTCTTGCCAGTGTTGTTATTGTTAACTTTATTATTTATTTTAATTTAACTTTATTATATATTTTAATTTAACTTTATTATTTTAATTTAACTTTATTATTATTATTTCATTAATTGAAAAGCTGAAATAAAAATAAAATAAAATGTTAATAATAGATAAAAAACAAAAACAAAACAAAAACAACTTAAAATTAGATGAAAAAATGAAAAAAAAAAAGTAAATTAAGTAAAAAATGTTGGATTGGCAACCGACTGAAATAAAATAAGATTTGATTTGATGTAAAATTATTACAACTGAAATAAAAAGAAAGTTTAATAAAAATATTTAAAAAGACAAAAAATAAAATAAAAAAGACAAAAGCATATAACACAATTACTAAAACCTAAAATTAAAACGAAAAAATGGAAAACATAAAATAATAATAATAATTGTAATAAATAATAGCATAATATTAGAATTAAGCTGATTGTGGTGTACATTAACAATTTTTTGGCATATCTTTGGCTGAGCATTAGTTTTTAACCCTAGTAAATTGTGTGTTTTGTATTTCATGTAACTTATTACAAAAAAACAAAAACAAATTAATATTATTGAATAACAATAAATAAACTGGAATTTAAATATTACATGAGAGAAATGAATTGCGAATACTTCCACTGCTCTGAAAGATCACCTGCTGTTTGTCTATCACTTTTCTCATCATTTTGGAGGAGAGGTTTTACCTCTGTGAACAATGCCTTTGTGCTCATGTGACGCTTTAGCAGTTAGACGGCAAGTTTATGGCAGCTTGCTTCAATTAAGCTCCAGATCCTGATGTACTGAAGGAGTCAATCTGTTTTATAAGTATATAAACACCGTGTTTCGAGAAAGAGCGAGCGCAGATGGATGGCGTTTGTGAGAAACAGATGCTGAATGTCAAAAGCAGGATACTGACACTCAGAGAAATGAAGCGCTCTCATCGCACACATAACGTGTCGCTAAAGTCACTCCACTTTCCATTCCTGTTGTAGTTATTGTTCTGGAAACCATTTGTAAGGCATTGGCTTGTAAAGGAAGCAGAAGAGGGATATTTGATATTCACCATCTGCAGTGTTTGTGTCGAAGTTTTTTATTGACTGAGAGGCATCGGTTCTTAAGTGAGAGTGAAAGAGAAAGAAAATCCTTTTGTTCTTCAGTGTTTTTACTTAAAGCACATCTCTGTGGTTTTACATGAATAGTTTTTACAGAAAGTTGAATATATATATATATATATATATATATACAGTATATATATATATATATATATATATATATAACATTATTGTATTTACTGTTATTGATCAAATGAATTGTGTGTGTGTGTGTGTGTGTGTGTACACACACACACACACACACACAATTCCTTTGATCAATAACAGTAAATACAATAATATTGTAAAATATCATTACAATTTTAAATAAGTGTTTTCTATGTGAATATATGTTAAAATGTAATTTATTTCTGAGATCAAAGCTGAATTTTCAGCATCATTACTCCAGTCTTCAGTGTCACATGATCCTTCAGAAATTATTCTAATATACTGATTCGATGCTCAAGAAACATTTCTGATTGTTGAAAACATTTTTGTGGAAAGTGTGATACATTTTATTTTTCAGGATTTTTTGACAAATAGAAAGTTCAAAAGAAAAGCATTTTTTTAAATAAACATATTTTGTAACATTATAAATGTCTCTACTGTCACCCACTAATTGAATGCAGCCTTCCTCAGTAAAAAAAAAATATATATATTTCAAAAATGTAATCTATACTATCTCCAAACATGTGTAAATGTTAACTAAACTAATATATATATATATATATATATATATATATATATATATATATACACATACATATTTATATATATATATATATATATATATATATATATATATATGAGGCAACATGAACTTATTTGAAGCAACATTTATCATTTTTATTTAGTTTCACCTGATGTAATAAAATAAGTAAATGAAATAAAAATTAAGAAAATATAAACAGACAATTGCAAAAAAAAAAATTAATAATTAAAAAAATAAATAATAAAAATGACAAGGTCAACAAAATTATTAAAACTTTAAAAGTAAAACCAGAAATTATAAAAATGAAATATAATTCACAATATTAACAAAAACTATAACAGATGGATAGATAAATATTTTAAACCATTAAACAGATCAGTAGTTTGTCATACAAATTATATTCAAAATATTTATATTAAAAAAATCCAGCAGCACCAAAACTTTACCATAATAATACTGATTATTAACTAAATAAATAATTTTGTCAAGACCAGCTTTAGTTATATTTTAGATAGATAGATAGATAGATAGATAGAGATACACATTTAGACACAAGCAAACTTTTTAATTAAGAGATTAGCAAAGTTTCAACACTTGATAACATATGAAGCAATATTTTTTTTTGTTCAAAGCAGGGTTGTAAGTTTCTTTATGATAATTGCAGATAATGATTTTGGGGTTGGATTGAGTTATTTGTGCGTGGTGGGAGACTCCCCCTCATCAGTGCAGGAGCCACGCTCCCATATGTTAAGTGTGGTTAGTACTGCGCTGCGTGGCCTCCATCCGTCATGATGATCCATGCGAGCGAGTGAACAGTCGGCCTCTCTGGAGTCTCAGGAAGTCAGACTGTACTCAAGCTCTGTTTGCCATCTCACAGCGGCCACAGCTCTCCAAACTGACACGATGACTGAATTATTTCCTACTAGACTGCTGTGTTGAGCGACTTTGATTGAATCACAGGAAACTGACTGAGTGATACGAGGAATCGACTGAGTCATGTAAAGTTTTTGTGCAGCAGAGCTTGTTTCACGAGATTCTCAGTTGACTGAGTAGTGGTTATAGCCTCAGACCACCACAGTCCACTCACTGACGGACCGATGCACAAAACCAGAGATCACAAGCAGCAATAAGATTACATGAATTATTATATCCACAGCTTTGGGAGTGAATGAGTGCTTTCGATGAAGAATTTGCCAGAGTTTGCAAGTTCTGTGGGATCAGATATTTTACTCTTTAGGCTGGATTACAATCATGGTGTCAAGGAACCAAATAAACTATGATTATTCATTTTTACATGTCAAGATTTTTTTTTACTAATCAGGCCATTCTTGCACATTGTTATGCATTACAATGACTTCTTAAACAACATATCTGACATTGTACTTTTTTTTCCAGGGAGTTATAATTGTGGCGTCAAGCATTTCATATTCATTGACCCCTCAATGGCAAATAAAAACCAAATGAACTGTACTTATTCACTTTACATGTCAGCCAGATGTTTTTTTTTTTTTTTTCTGTCTAAATAGGCCATTCTTGCACATTATTATGCATTAGGATAACTTTTTACGCTAGGGATGAATAATTTGTTTTATATGGCATCAAATCTTTGAAAGATACTCATAATTTTGTTCTAGGTATATATATATATATATATATATATATATATATAAATCACAATTTGAATGTTTTCCTCAAAATTGCAAGCTCATATCTTACAATTTTGAGAATTTTTGTTTAACTTGGAGTTAATTGTGAGTTTAAATATCGCAGTTCTGCCTTTTCCCCTTAGAATTAGAGTTTAAATCAATTCTGAGATTTTTTTGGTTGTTTGTTTTCGCCAAAGAATAAATTATATATCAATAATAAAAAAGTAATTGTGACACTTTATTGACAATGACACTGAAATGTGCACTAAGCGGTTTTTCCCAAATGATGTTGATATTTGAAAGCACCAAAACAAACACGCGTTTACGCAGGTCCTACCTCTTGGCTGATCGTAACCCTTCTTTTTAATATTTTGTTCCTCCTATATTTTCCTCTTTTTTATCTTCCAGTTCTCTCTATCTATAGTCGATCTGCTAATATCCCTCCTGTACACTCAAATTGAGCGCTCTATCATTACAAGACACGCCCCCTTAATGCTGATTGGCTGCAAGTGTGTTTTGGGACTCAGTCCGACACTGCGGTCAAAAGCGTGCTTAGTGCACCTTTAAGTGACAATTCTGCTTCTTTTTAAAATGTATTTATTTATTTATTAGAATTGCAAGCAAAAAAAAAGTCTGAATTGTGAGATAAAAAGTGGCCTTTTTATTCTTTGGCTGAAACAGCTTCCGTATCCTATAAATCCTCAAGCAAAACTATACATTTGGCCTTTTTCAGCTGGTTTAAATTGTGGTGTCCATGATTTCATATTCAGCCAACCCTCAGTGACAAATAAAACAAAATAATCTGCGATTATTCACTTTACACATCTGTTCTTTTTCTTGCACATCGTTATGCATTGCGATGGCTTTTTTAAACAAAACGTCTGGTTTATAAAACCCAGTACCTATATTGGCTTTTCCAGGCCGTGCGACATCTTCTGTTTATTTTCCAAATGGCTTTTTTCTAGTGTCTATTTGATGGTTTGGCGAAAGCGCTTTTGGTGGTAACCACCTTCTGGTGTGTATTTTGCCCCATGTCGTTGTTTTCTGCTTCCCGCCAACATATGATTAGAGAAATCTCCATGCATGGCGGGACAGATCTATTTCCTCATCTAACGCAGAGAGCCGCCTATAAGCCGGCAATCTAAATTATGGATAAAAACACAGTGTGGTGCTTTTGGGAGATATTGTGTGGGCCCGGTGTAATAACACTTGCTATGACCCCTATCATTTTGTCCCGCCACATCACGCAATGGGCTTTCTGGGTGGCTGTCACCCTCCATTTCCGTCAATAGGCTTTGCCATTCAAAGGAATATGACATAGCTGTAAAGCAATCTGGCCCGACTCTGGGAATTAATTTGAAGAAGCTGTCCAATGAATCACATTCAAATACGGGGGACATGTTTTCACGTGCCTCATTGTACAACGTTTCTGGCTTGTCAGGGGAAAAAAGATCCCCCCTTTTTAGGGGATTGAATACATGGGTATGAGCAGCCCAACTTTACATATGCAAAAACAGTAAGAGCATATTCATTGATGTAGCCAGACACAAAGCAGATGGCACAATCAAAAATGCCATTTGCCTTGTAAGCCGTGCACCTTTCACAGGCAACTTTCATTTTCACGTCATCGCAACTTGAATATGAAACCATCCGAAACAGATGCGCTCATGACCATTCACTCAATGCGTTCCATTTGAATATATTTTACAAATTTCAACAGCCTTATTTTAGTGCCATCTTTTAAAATAAAATAAGTTATAAGTGTTAAATAAATGTAATTAAATTGAGAAAAACACTTTCTTGGAGCTATTAATATAAGCTTTGTATGTAAAAACATAAATAGATCAAATAAAAAAGCCCTCTTTTTTTTTTTTTTTCAGGCCTAGCAGGTGCAATATAAATATTCAGTGGATTCAAGCAAACCTGCACCACCATGAAACAAATCAGGACATATTGAATCAGTTTCATTGATTAACTCATTGATTTAATGAATTATTGTAATAACATTTTAATAATATATTAATAACATTGTATATTAATAATAATGTATTAATATAGTATTAATATTAAATTATTACACATACACATCTTAATATGTTTTGTTTGCCTTTTTCAAACATTGCCTATTAATAAAAATTTATCAAATCTAATATCAATATGGAATCTGATAAAAAATGATTATTGTTATTATTAGACAATTAAAAAAAAAAACTATTTCCAATTATAGTTTAGTCTTAAACAATATTGAACATATATTTCTTTCTTTGTTCTGAAATGGCTTGAAAGTGTGTGATTTTTAAAGAACTATAATTTGAGTTACATTTTAGAATTGATGCTGTATATGTTATATGTGCTACTATAACAATATATAGTAATAAACAGAAATCTTTACAACATTTTAATGTATTTTTATATATGGAAAGGCTTCAGTGAACATTTTAGAGTAATGATACAAAGAAATTGTTGAATTGGAGTTTTGAATCAATTCATTGAAATGAATATTTTGAACTGATGCTTGGAAATGAATGGAACTCAAAAGCTATTTTCGCTACTGCAGTTTAAATCAGAGACACTTTCGAAGCATCTCTGTCTTTATAATCTCATACTTGAAAAATCACGTTACAAGAAATGATTTTAAATTTATTCTAATGTGACATTCTTTAGCCAACCCCCCCCAAAAAAACCCCCACATTAAAATCAATAATAAGTGTGCTTAATTCCATATCACCACTAAAGTTGCACAGATGCATATTCCATATATATTGTCCGTTCCAAGTAACAGGGAACTACGTTTTAATTGATTGCATGTAATACAATCTAATGATCACAAAATGTTCAAAAATTGCTGCACTAGCTCTTTAAATTAACTAAACACAATAAGCAGCTTAAATCCATTTTTTTTTTGAGTGCAAGCAAATAAAAATACTCCACAAAAAATCTGTTGAATGATACACTCGAATGAGCATTAATAATCTTGATTATGAATGCTATTTAGAGTGTTTTCTTTGTCAGATATCGTCATATAATCATGATGCAAATGCATTTTTATTTGATCTTCATATGCAGATAGAGGCAGAGGGCACTTTAATGCATATGGTGGTCAGAGGTAAACACCCTACAGCGGGGTTACTCTGTGTGTGTATGTGTGTGTGTGTGCATGCATCCAAAAGTCTCCTTTCAGATGAAAGCCATTGTCATGTTAATGCACTTCATAGCAGAGCGCCCACACTCCTATTTCACTCGACGTCCATCGCCACGCTGCCCTGTGCTCTCCACCCCCTAGATTTAGCCCGGAGTCTCTCAAACACTCCCTCTGAAATCAAAGAGCTATAGTAGTGCTCCAGCTCTCTAAGAGTCCAGGCCGACGGCACACACGCCACCTCTCCTCTATATTCAAAGAACGGCCTGATACAGCGGCAGAGCAGAAACACTTAGAGATAAAAAGGCACAATGGAGAGCGGGCTACAATCAAATTGAGGCGCAGGTCGGGACAGATGGGACCCTCGTATTAATTGTACGGTGGTCTATTGACAGAGCCGCTGGTTTCCTGCATCACACACAGCGGTGAAGGAGGCTCCAGCACTCTCTATGCATGCATACAGTTCGCATGGCTTTCAATATTCATAACCAAATCATGGTCTGGGTACTTCTTTTTCTTTTAACCTAGTAGGATTCTTTGGAATTGGATTTTATTACTTATATTGCTTGTTAAGACTAAAAGCTAACCAAATAAGCTTTAAATCTCATATAAATTCTCTGTTTTCATTTAATTATTCACATTCATGAGATTTCGCCAAAAAAATAAAAATAATAATAATAATATTTACACATATACACACTGTATCAGTTTCAATGAAGCTTCACTTTTACTCACTTTTACACTTTTACACAAGAACTTCACAGAATTTTGAATTAATTCATTGTATTATTTTTATAATAAGCATAGATTAATTAAACATACAATATTCAATGCCATCACTCACATTTAACAGTAAGTACCTAATAATTTACATAATTTGATCTTATAATACACATTCTCTTTTGTTAAGTTTGTCATTAAAAAGGTCTCGGATAAAGTTGATCAAATTTAAAGTTTATATTCCAGTTCTGCAATCAGGATTTGTACAAAAAGAAAAAAGAAAATGTACATGCAGAAAGTGCTTTATGTTTTAGATGTTGTTTATATGTTGATAATGCACTTTCATTCACACTTATGCATTCACTTCACTGACAAATACTTACAAATATGAATTTGGCATTGACATTATACTATTCAAAATATTGTTTTTATTCAAAGTATTGTTAATATTGTGTACTTTTTTCAATGCACTGTATTTTCAATGCATTTTTGTAGCATGTTTAAAAGAAAATACCATTTGTGTTACTTGCTCATTTCTTTGTGATTGTGAAATTTACTAGCAATTTCTGAGTAATTTATTTATTTTTTTTTAGAAAATTGTTTCTGGGTGAAAATAATTAGTCATTTAAAAAATGGATTTATGTCAGTGTTGACTAGGAAAATTCAATGTAACATTTAATATTTAAGTACAGAATTGAATAGCTGACTGTATTGACTATAATAACAAAATATTGTCAAATTCAAAAGGCAGTTTTCAATGTGTGACTGTAAAAAGTGTATTGATCACTATTCCACTCTTGGTGTAAAATTTCAGTTGAAATAATTATGAATTATAGCAAAATAATGTCACTGAATAAAACCGAATCATGATCAAACTTAAGATTCGTAAGGCATCATAAGTGAAGTGAATTGTTGTCAGAGCAAATATTTATGGCCTAACAAATAAACATATTGTAAGCTTTACTATCAGGTTTATATATCAATCTTTTTTTCATAATGTATCTTATGTAGTAGTTTTTCACTCCGGTCATTATAACTTGAAAGTGAGAGTTACATTCACAAAGGATGCCATGTTTTGAACTTAACCCTCAATTAGAGAAGTGCACCAACTTACCTAATGAGCCACGCAGTTCGGCAGATGCCTGCGACTTTATTCCCAGTGGGTAATCGTCTTACCGAAATATATATCAAATTAATTTTTTGATCTGTGTCGGCGTCATGACAGAACATCCCCTCTTAAACTTTTAAACCAAAGCAAGCACACATATCAAACACCCCCCGCACACTTCTCATTACTTTACCGGAATTTCACTTGAGCAAAAACAAATAAACAAGTTATTTGCATGAGAAATATTACTGCATTATAACTATCATTAGTGAATTTTATATAATAACACAATCTTCCCTTATAAAGACATGCAGCTCTGTTTCAAGCACTGGCGTAAGAAGATTAAAGTTTTATATGATTCACTTTCCTCTTAAACATACATGCTGTTGTAGAGAAGAAAAGACTTTCAGCTGATTTTTTTGTTTTACTTTTGTCCTGTTTTTTTTTTTTTTTTTTAATTCCACTTTTCATAAAATTTTCATTCATTTATTATAAATGGACAGCTTTAATACTTCGATTTTTCTTTCCACAACACTGCATTCCCTCGGATCCGACCTTGAGCACTTCTCATGCTGGATTTGAAGTTTCAGCTAAATGATGTTTGTGTGTTAAGGGATTGAACACAATACAGAGCAAAAGTCAAAAAGTTTAAGAAGATGAACAGATATTAGGTCTTATTGTGCTTCTGTCCGCTCATAAAGAAAGTGATTTTGTCCGGACGGTATTTTATTACACCGTGGGCTCTTGAAAAGCGGCCCCTCAATCATGAAATGAGTCATGACACTGAGCATCTTAAAGAGGTTAAAGATTATCTGACGATCGTGCAATGCATTAGCCACTCTAAACTCCACAAAGACGCTACGCTTTTCACTTTTCATAATTAAAAGACTGTTTTTATTCTTTGGTTGATAAGTACTTTGAGAAGCTTTCCCTGTCCAGGCCTAAGAGCCTTATGAATATATTGTTCATGAAATGGGACAAAAAGGCCACGCGACAACAGATCTTTGAAAAGTAATCCACTGCTTTTAACTTATACCGCAGCGACACGCGACGTTGTTTTCAAATTTCTGCAAAATGCTTTACAGTGTAGTGTATTATGACCATGATTTAACTATAGAAGTCTTTCACCTGTTTATAGATTATTTGCAAATAAATGTTTGGAATAGTGAAGATTTTTAAATGTTTTTGAAATAAGTGTCATGTATGTTCATCAAGAATATCTTATACCTACATTTTTATGGATTCTTTGGCCACATGCACACTGTAAAAAGTTTCAGGAGTGACAACCGCATTTCAATTTGGGCGTGAATCCCCTAAATTATGATTCTGTGTGTGTACTGAACAGAACTGCGATGATTGACACCAGCGCAACCACAGAAACGTTTAGCTGTCTCGCACATTTGGTATTCGACGAATGTAATATTACCGCGACCTAAGACTTGTTATGTTTGGCGATTTTAACTAAACCACCGTCAACAGAGTTTTTTGTTTGAAAGATTGCTTTGCAGAGTGCACTTTAAGGGTTGCCATGTCCACTTAATATAAGCAACGATAATTGTTGTTTGGGCTCGGCTAAAGTAGGCAGGTGCAGGTTACGGCATGCTGGTATGTGGCATATTTCCAAGATAATGGTTTGGATTTAAGTTCCGTTCTTATTTACCATTTTGTTTTAAATAGCAAGATTTGGCAACACTAAGTCAAGATGGACATTCTTCCCTGTGATTTCTAGCACCATAACTCTTGTATGTGTTTAACTACGTCATTAAGGACTTGTTGTTCAGTTCGGTTCCGCACACAATGCACACAATTTTTATAAATGCGGTTGCCACTACCTGCATTTTATTTAGTTAATTTGGTTGTAAAATGCAGTTGTCACTCTGTGTGTGAACAGATCAGGATTAAGCAGTTAAAGGTGAACTGACAACTGAATTTAGCCACATTATGCAGTCTTCACTTTGATGAAAAAAATAAAAAAAATAAAAATACAGATTTTATATAAAATAGAAATCTTTTGTAACATTATAAATTGTTATAAATGTTGATTTTTGAAGGGTTTTTAATTTTTATTTATTTATTTAGATCTTACTTACCCCAAATTTTTGAATGAAAAATATTAAGCAGCAACTTTTTTCAACATTGATAATAATAAATGTTTCTTGAGCAGCAAAACAACATTTTTTATTGTGTTTTTTTATTGTTTTACTTAATTTTTTTGGTCACATTTTTTTATTTTTTATTTTTCAAAATTTTGACCACCAGTGTACATCAAGTACATATTAATTTTAAAAGCTGTCCATACATACTAAAACATATTTCATATGAATAAAAGATGACGTTTTTATATAAATTGTTTTTATAGTTTAAGGATTTTAGCTATTGTAATTAAAAGACTTGTACCTTAATTCAGTCGTTTCCCCACAGCTGTGTGAGGTTATGGAGAAAGACATACAGTGTGTATTAGAATGCAGATGGCGGCAGCTGCACAGGATGTTGGGTATGGATTTGTCTTCCTCTACAAGTTCAGTAATTTGTCTATTTCTCCTGAGCTGTTAAGAAGCATACGTTATGCTGCCCAAACATATGCCTGTAAGCAAAGTCTTATCTCCTCCTCTTACCATTTAGAGATTTGAAGCTTATCAGGTGAATTGTCAGTATACAGAGAATACTCAAAATGAAGTTGTTATGAATTTTGTGCTCTCTTAACAAACTAATGCTTACATGTTTTGATTCTGATGATTTGAGCATTGTAATACACTTGATGCATTTGAATACAACTGCCACACTTTCAGTGCATTCAAAAAATTAACCAATCAGAGCCTATTATTGTCCAAAATTACACATTGCAATGACATTAATATTTTAAAATGTGACTTCAGTGCCCAAATACTTCTTGAGACCACTGCATAGCTAATGGCTCGAGACTCTGATAAGCATAAATTCCGAGTATGGGTCACCATACTTGGCCGTATGTCACTTCACTTTCACTTTCACTTTCACTTTCAAAGACACGCAGAACATGCCTATTTAAATGGTATTTTAGTGGCTTAATATTCACAGATACTAGTCCATTTCGCGTTTTAATTTAACTGTACTGACCTACTTTTGATTTATCCATAAATTTGGCAAATTACGTGACATTTCGCATTATAAATTCCCGTTTTTATGACTGGATCCCGCAATTCTGCATCGCAGAAATCATAGAGCCCTATATTTCAGTGATTCTACTTCAAAATTACTTGCCATTTCATTGTAAGTGTTTGCGAAATGTAGCGATTTCTGAGTGAAAACTGTGTCTGTTCATAGAAAAAGACCCACGGTTGAACCATGGTTTGGCTCATAAAGGTGGACATCACAGACAGGCTTTCAGTGTTTGCTGACTAGAAGTTAGCAGCTCTGGCCCTGTTAATATGGAAGAAGCGTTCAGGTGAAGAGTCAAAGCGAATGTCCCGCTCCTGGGCATCCCAGCAAGCATGACTTCCCTCTTGAATGCTGCCTCTGCAAGAACTTTATTAAGGCAAGCGAGCGGCGTTATGCATCTCTGTTTGACACTTTAGAATTACAGCACAGGTGCTTCAACTTAAAAGGGTCTATTCATTCACGCCAAGCCGAGTGACAAGGAGGACCACAGGGGCCACGCGAGGATAGACACCGTACAGCAGACAGCAGAGCGCTCGTAGGGTGTTTGAATGGATGATCGGTGAAAACAGTCGCCCCATACCCAGAGGGATCAGACCCAATGATAGTCTTTCTGCGGCTGCTTAGAACATAATGCATGTGCTATTGGGCCAAAGTGATAATGTGCTTTCTGCTTTCCATACTCTCCCCTTATCTGGAGGAATGAATCAAATAAAAGAAGAGAAACAAGATTTTCGACCCATTGCTTTTGATTAAGTGATTTAACATGCAGAGTTCCCAAGCTCGGCAATATCTCTAATGGGCTGGAAAAACAGGAGAGAGAGGGAGGCGATAGGAAAGCTTTGGTCAGCCTTGCGCAAGGAACATTATCCAGGGTTATTTGTGTGTGTGTGTGTGTGTGTTTACGGCGGTGAATGGGGGAGGACGGAGGGGAAGTTGTTAAGAACTTTAAAATGTGCCCTTTTTGCTTTCTCAAAGGCTACAGTTGGAGTATTATGGTTAAGTCGGCTTTAGGTTTGTGAAAGGCTTTTAACACACCCAAAAACATTACAAACAATACAAATGCAGCAAATCTGCTATTTGATAATAATCAAGTCCCATATAATGAAATAGTAACTCTATCCAATGTATTATGATAATTTAATGTATGATTTATTTGTGCCGCAACAAATAGAAAGTCTTAAAAATGTGGAAATTCTTAAAAATGTATGTACTGTATGTATCTATGCGTTTGTTTGTCTGTCTTAAATGTACAATTGATTATGCAGATTAACCATGAATAACATTTTTCGGTTACACTTTATTTTAAGATGTCCTTGTTACAGTGTAATCATACATTTAAGTACTAAGTAATATTAATTAACTACATGTACTTACTATATGGTTAGGGTTACTTGCATGTAATTATGCATAATTTGTTGTTATTATAATAGTAAGTACATGTAACGTGTAACAAGGACACCTTAAAATAAAGTGTCACCCATTTTACATTACAAAAGTAGACTGAACAAAATTTACTTTTAAACAATTTTCACTCAAAAAATGCTTGTAAATTTCACAAATAAAAATAAACTGCAAGTAACACATTGAATTAAACAGACTGAAAGACTGTGAAATGCTGTTTTCTATAATACAGAAAATAATATAGAAATACTAAAGCACACTCCATTAGTCTTTTTGGTAACCTCAAGTGCAGTTTTTACATTTGATCATTTCATACATAAGAAAATACCCCAAAAATATATAAAATTCCTATAACTAATTCTAATAAATTTATAAATAAATAAAAATTGAGAGGACAAAAGAGAAAAAAGAGAATTTATCAGTTTGATTATTTGTGGTGTTAAAAACAACAGCACAGAGTAAAAATGGTTCTTACATGGTTATTATACTTAATAACATTGTAATAACAATGTTTAACTACAAACACCTCCACAAAATCATTATACATTAATCACACTTAGTTTATTAGCATTAAAGTGTTCCTGCAGTATTATATGAAACATGAAACGTACAGAAAATTGACTTTTTTTGTATTTTATAATTTAAAAAAAATTTTTTTTTTTTTTGCATATTTGCCCTAAAATCCATGAAAATTGGACAAGACAAAGATGTTTAATCTGGTCCAAAAAAATGATAGCTACTGTATCTTATGGTATGTCAATGATTAGTTATTACCTATCAACCTCTAATGTTGTTTTCCAACAGATTTCATGTCTGAAATCCATGCACAACGATAGCCTCCAAAAAAACAACTTTTCTCTACAGGCAATTATCACAAGTGTGTCGAAAAGAACATTACCGGTAATTATGGCAGGCAATAACTGTAATGATCAGAGTGGGACCATTAGAATGCAGAGGAACAATTAGAAGTTAATCAACTAAAAGGTGGTGAATAATTATAATAGCAATCGAGAGGTTCCTCGCGGACGATATGCCCCGCTCTGTTTCTAAAACGCTGCAGCAACGTTTGCCAAGAACGCATCACGACAGCTGATTCCAAGCTCAATTTTAATTTTAAAGCCGTTTATGTGCTTTTCCGCTCGCAGCTGAGCTTAATGTCTCTGATTCGCTCTCAAATGAATTGCAGGGGATATTTACAACTGAACCGCAAGCTACGTCTACTTGTCTTTGTGTTTTCCCAGCCCTGCAGAGGATGGTCATACAGTAATTGCCATGCATTTGAGATGATACGGGTTGTTTGTTTGGAAGTGGCTCTATGTGTGTGTGTTTGTATAGCAAAATGGAGTTTGTTTGTGTCATATATCTCCAGTGAGACTGAACCATAGGCCGCTGAAACTCACACACGCGTGTACATCCGCGCACACGCTACTAATGGTCTGTCTGACAGAGGTAATAACTTGTTGTGTTTAATTGCACTTTGTGTATGAGGTAAAGAATTGACTAATTAAGAAGAAGTAATCAGTGCAGCGGCACTAGAAAAAGCCCATCAATAATTAAAGCAGGAATGCATCAGTGTTGAGTGAAATTAAGCAAGAGAGAGTGTGTAAACAAACGCGAAGAGCTAATAAGGCCCAAAACTCACAGTTAGGCAGTGCAAGTACATAAACGCAAACACAAAGCTACACAAGCTGCACAATTTCATGCATTGTGTTTCAAGATGTGTTGCAATGCATAATACAGCACATGTTCAGATTGCACTCTCAGGTGTTATAGCAAACATTAACATAAGCTGTCCTCTTTTATTGCCCGTAAGCTACTGTCATGGCACTGCAAAGTTTGAATGGCACAGACATTTGAAGGTTAAAAAATGGCAACTGCCAGCACTTTACCCTAAAAAATGAACAATTTATGTTTTATGGGTCTTGATTTCATGCCTCTGTACCAATCACATGGCAATTCTTAGTAGTTATTTCACATAAGATCGAGTGCCGTTTTCCTGAATATTAGTGCATGAGCGATATCGCAATGCTGAACTGGTTTTATACAAGAGTTCAATAAACAAGAAGTTAGTTTTGAGCCATTTGCTTCGTTTCTAAATGAATCAGCCGTTCTGAACGAATCATTTGAATGAGTGATTCTGTGAATCACTCATTAAGACAAGGACTTTCCGCCACCTACTGGTGGTTTTAGTGTCATATTTATTTATTTATCCATGACAGGCCTAAACCAGCCAAGGTACCAGCAAAGAAACGCACTGAGCAAAATATTGTTTAATTATATAAAAAATATTGAGATATCATTTTTGGATAATATCGCACACCCCTATTTGTATGTACTCATACAATTTCATTCATATGTTTTCGTACAATCTGCTTACGCCCCAGTGTAATGATTTTGTACAATTCACATTGTACGAATTCATACAAAATTGCCAAAATGTAAAAGTGTTACTGAACGTTTTCCAGTTGAGAATTCTGACAGATTCTCAATACTACCACATGGGGTGCTGTATACTGTCATGGTAAAGCAACAGAGTCTGAAAAGATTCTTTGTAAGCAAATTACTTCGGGTTAAACTAGTCAGTTAAGTTAAGTTAAGTTAAATCACACAAAAAGACAAAGTCAGTTGTAAGGCAACTCTACTCAACACCACAACAAATGTACTATAAAAAAAGGAACTGAGACCACACTGAAAACCTGCATTTTTTTAAATGTAAAACTGAAAGTAAGAAAGAAGGTTTAAAACTTTGAACATTTTAAAATGAAGAATGGGTATTATATGAAATGAGGAAGAAATGGTTAAGATTTTGTACTATTTCTGGGTCACCAATTAAATGTGACATTGACCATGTGACCGTCTTTGTACAAAAGGTCAAATTTCATTGCTTTTTTTAAAATCCATGTTCACTTCATGGCTGCTGTCATTAAAGCATTAAAGCAATTGTTATGCTTATAATATTTGCAATGGAAAATATGTATGACATTAGAAAATTATAAAAATGAAGCACTTTCGCTAGCCAGATATACGGACCATCAACATCATTCACGTTTGCGTATTTCTGTAGACTGTTTTTGGCCTAAGACTGCCATCCCAGCAATACAAAGTCTGCAGCATGTGTGCATTCACCCGTGCGCCGCTATAACCCAGAAGGCATTCTCACCTGCGATCTCTTGTCATTGAGTGTCCGTTTTCCTCCCACTGATCAATGCTAATTGTCATTTGAGCATTTATTCTGGGCTGTTAACCCACCCTCCCCTTGCTCTTGGCCCCTCCAATTTGTAAGGTCCTGTTAAAAGTAGTTTATAGGTCCGTTTGACTGGGGGACCTGGAGGGCAGGAGCTTAATGAATCTGTCACGGGCCGCTCTGACTGACACGACAGGCTAAGTGATACATGCGATTGCGATTGACTCCCTAATTACTGCAGCGGTGATGTCTAGAAGGACGCCAGGGCCAGAGGTTAATAGTGCTGGACAGCTCTCTCTCTCTCTCTCTCTCTTTTCTCTCTCTCTCTCTCATTCTGCCGTGCACCAGATTGCTGTCGATAGCAGCCGTGGCGCCTGTCAAGGCCATGGTTCAGACCTGATCAATCAGAACGCAACTGGCCTGTTCGACTCCCGGTGACTGACAGCTGGCTCTATTGCCATTTTATTTCCTTTACTTAGACATTGTAAATAGTTTGATTAGCTTGGACAAATTCAATAAGCTAACTGCAATAAATCCCTTTGTTTTGCTGGTAAACATTTACCTCACACGTAATTTAAGCTTTGAATAATCGCTTTGCCTCAACACCAGTACAGACGAAAGGTTAACTACTTTTCAGGTCAGCTGTTTCTAAACAGAGAAAGTCCTGTTCACACCAAGCACGATAACTACGAAGATGACTATTTTGGTTTAAAACCAATGCAAAGTAACATCCTGTTTATTACAATCGCTCACTGCAGTTTTGTAGTCTGCTGGTTTAAATGCTAAAGTTCTTTAAATTCTGATGGATTCTGATTGGCTGTCAATGTTTTTATCGTTTATCAGTGTTTCCAACAATATTGTTACTCTCTGTCATTATTGTTGTAGTTGTGGTGTCGACTTCCCTATTTTCATATTTCATATATTAGAACAATTATTTTTACTTTTTAGTTATCTTTATAATTACCGTTTTTTGGTATGAATAGGTATTAACATTCCTCATAACAAGTTTTTTTCCTATATTTTTATGAGTAATGGTACTACATGATAAAAAGCTTTTTTTTATTATTTATTTATTTCAACAATAAAGCAGGAAATAAATGGTTTAATAAAGAGTACGTTCCCATTTGTACCTTTGGAAATATTGTGTTAAATGTTTTTTCGACTGAGTTGTTTAAATTACTATTTGACGAAAATAGGCGCAACAAAAATTCCAATGACACACAGAAATACGCAAAACAATTATAGCAAATCAGGTTTGTGTTTCCTGTACAACAATGTAACTTGCTGCTAAACTACCATAGTACTATGCATTGTTGGAGAAACTAACTAGCTAGTCACGACTGTTTCCTAAAAACGCATCGTTCGAATCACATTTGGTAGAATGTTAACGATATCAAGCAGGTGGTGGTATAATAACTAATCTGTTAATGAGATCAAATTAAAGGCAGGGCAGATGATTCGGTTGAAATCTGGTAACCCGATAGCAAATAACTAAGTTAAGTGGTCTAAATGTATTTATATGTATTTATATTGTCTGTAGAAGGTATAGGACCATAAAATGTTCATCCAATCATATCCCTGTCCTACCTGCCTGTCAATGTATGTATGTATTCACCCTGTTCGTGCAGACATGATACGTCATCAGAGTGGTCCATTACGCTATTTCAGGCCAAGCAAGAATGGAAGCCGTTATTATTGTAATATTATGCACTTTGTACTGTAATGTTTTCTCACCGGTGAATGAGATATGAGGTAATCTGAACCCTCCACCAACGCCGTCTCTCATCGTGTCGCTGGTTAGCCTCTGGCCAGCCTGTGTTTTGGAGGAGGCGTGGCTTTGGAGAGTGATTTGCAGTAAGGGTGGGATCTTATGTTTTCAAAGCTAGCTTGCCATTGATAGCCTCTCCAAATCGACTGCCCTACCTTTAAGGTCAGATTATTGCTGTATAAATATCAAACATGGCTCTTTCTCCATTTATTTCATTGTATTTAGTGAGTTCCCTCATGTCACTCTGGGGTTGCCCTGCAGTACTAGAACAATGATTTGTGTTTTAGTTTAATACTTAGCATATTGTAAATGTATGAGCATTATAGTAGATGCGGCATTTGCTAACTATAACTATGCTTTTTGGAAACCAAAAGCCCAGAGGGTGAGAACCAGTTCTCTGTTTATTAGTTCTAAAAATCGCAACTTGTGCTGGTTAAGACACACTGTGTTTTATTTGTTGTATTTAGTGTAAATGCAACTGTTCAGTGTCACCAACTAAGATCTTCATTGTTTATGTGCCAGAAAATTCTTCTCTTTATACAATTGTCTCTTTTTACAGACTTCAATGTAGTTTATTAACTTGTAAAAAGGTATATATATATATATATATATATATATATATATATATGTGTATTTATTTTTATTATTATTATTTTTTTTCAAAATAGCAGTCTGATTGTTTTTTAACTACTTTAAATTATAAGCTTAAGGTTATTTGAAGTAGTTTCCCCAACATGCGGCTCAAGCGAAATGTTAAAAAATGCATCCTGTGGTTAATATGATTTAGTTTATTTGTTTGGAACAGAAGTGGTCAATGTGGAGCTGAAGTAAATAAAATGGTAAGCTATTAAGCCGTAATATGCTCAGGTTTATTAAATGCAGGAACACAGTACTCTTTCATTACCTTTTTCTTAGCCATACTTCATTTTTATGAGTTTGCTGTTGGCCTAACTGCCGATTGATGAATCTACGTGTCAGTTGTGCGGTTAAGGACAAAAGTGCTGCACCTCATTGTAGTTTAGTTAATCATAGAAACAGCTCGCCCTGGGTTCAACATGAATGGGACGTTCCCTCTGAAGTTATCTCTGTTGAAGTGCACATGTTGTCTTCGGACAAAATAGAGGACAGAGGACAAATGCAATCACAATTTGAGGGTTATGACTAAAAATGTAATTATTCATAGAATAGCAAAACATTATTAACATTTTTATTAATAGTGTTTGCGATACCATAATGTGCATCTATATTAACCTGCATAACTCTAATGCAGTGAACTCTTGAAAAACAACATTGTCTGCTGGATTTAAAGCCATCTAAGATGAGATCAGTGTATATGGATCTAAGTAGGCCATACTAACATGCTGCAAGACAGGGAGCTGATAGACTTTACTTGTGAATACCACTGAGGAAGACAAATAATTAAGCAATTTTTCCCGATCCTAACCGTTACAGTTTTTCGATAGCCTGAGGCCGCAAAATGCGATTAGCAAAAGCGGGTTAGAACCCTAAAAGAGTAGAAAATGCTGGCGTTATAATTGAACAAACATAGATGCCCCAGATAATGTGTGCCAGGCATTGTCATAAGGGAGTTCACAATGAAGGAAACAAGACGTTAATATGCCACAAAACATCCAACAACTGATGTGAAGATGTCTAGAAATAACTGTTGTAAAGTTAGGCCTCAAAATCAGGACACTTTTGGATTATAAAGTACAGTAGCAGCACAACCTGTTTAGCTACTGTATACTGTTTATTTGTATCGTAGTGTTGCTAACTACTTTCTAAAATGTGTAGCTTTTCAGACATATTTAAAACTATACCGAAGGCCTTTTATTTATTTAAACAAACTATCAAAAGTTATTAAATAAACAATCAATCGATGTTTTTTTAGTACAGTTTTGATGATATTGATAATCTAGAGACCTCAGGAATTTGCATATAGCCTTTCAAATATAATACAGTAGGCTTTTTAAGGTTAAAAGGACACATTTACTCACTCTCATGTTGCTTGTATGGCTTTCTTTCTTCTATGGAAAACAAAAGGAAACGTATGAAGTGTATTAATGCTCCTATACAGTGAAGCTGATCCTTGACAGCAAGACTAGTGATCTGACTACTTAAGATCAATTATTATTGACCATTAGCATGAGTGCTGCTATCATGTCACTCTCAATCTCCATAAAAGACCAAAAAAGAAACAAAGCCTCATAGTCCATATAACTAGGATGCTAAATTCCAAATTTTATAAAACCTTAGCTTTGTTTGCTGGCCTACCTCATATTTCAACAGCAATCAGAATGTTTTTTTGCGCTAGCTACTGTTTATCTAGTACTGTTTACTAATTAATATTAAGTGTTTACTAAGTCGCAACACTAACTTACGGTAACGGAAGTTCAGCTAATTTCAAAAACAAGCAAGTGCAACTTTTCCAGTTACATTTTCCAGTTACAGTTATTTTCCATCACATTTTATGTACTAGCAGCTTATAAAATGTGTGCTGTATTCTGCAGCGTTGTGAAAACTGATTCATTTTAGTGAATCAGTTCGTTGATGAGTCAAGAAAGATTTGTTCTTCGCGTCTGCTACTCAAGACTCGGAAGGTAAACTAATCGTTTATGTTTCTTGTAATTCATCTTTGGCTAAATAAATTAAATGAATTCCTAATTTGGAGTACAAAAGACTGCGTATGTGAATGTGTTATGGATATTGAAAACATAACATTTTAACCGCATTCAAATGAACAAAATCAAGTTGTGAGTATGGTTGAGGTTACACACAATACGTGGCCAAAGCTTATTTTATTTCTTATCAGGTGAAACCCGAACTAACTAAACTATCTGATTTTCGGAAAAAACACAGACAGCGTGATTCAAATAATTCATGAATGACCCATCACTACTGTTCATTTAATTAATGATTGATTAATCAAATAAACAATTTCCTGAACTGATCAAAATGATTTACTGGTTCATTTTATTTCCTCCCGAGTTTTTGTTTTTTATTTCATGTATATTTAGCTAATTGCTGTCCTTTGTCACTGTTATTAACTAAAAATAACTCAAATTAAAATGTTTTTTAGTTGTATTGATTGTATTTATTATAAAATGAATACAATTAATACAAATTTGCTGTCAGAATTTGATGTTGTCATCATAATTTGTTGTTCTTGAACCATATAAATACTCCAAATGCAGAATAGCCATACATTTTTAAATGGCTTCAGTGTAGTTATTTGTTGTGTTGTAGTGATGTGAACTACTTTTTAAACTACAGTTACAGTTTTAAAGTAGATTCCCCAGCACTGATGGATATTTGGCTCTTTCCCATCAGGGCAGAGAGAGGGAGAGAGAAAGTAAGGCCAGCTTGCTGTTAGGGGTGCTGATTTATTAGACACTATGAGTTGCCAGATCCATGACCCCTAGACGGGATGCCGCCTGCTGGCCCCTGGCTGCCCCTCCCTGACTAAAGCTCCTGGCTGCCCATCACTCGTAGGGATATGAGTTGCAACGGCGACTGGGGGCCCTTGTCCTTGGGTTTATGGGCTCGGAGTTGTCAAAAGGAGCCGGCTATAGTGAGCCTCCAAAATCAATTTCAATCAGCATGGAGCGTAATATTATCAAATGTCAAGTGCGACCAGGTTCTGTGCTTTGAAAATTATCCTTGACAGCCTTTTGGTGACTTAATTAAGTGCACAAGAAGAAAAAAAAAGAAGGTGGAGGTGGGAGGGGTGGGTGAAAAATCAAAATATCTCAATCGCCTCGTCTTTTTTTGAGCTTGACTGGTTGTATTGACATCTTGCAGAATGATTGCCTCTGTGGGGAACGTACACAGAGAAACGAAAGGGGCGGAAGGGGGAGGGCGGTGGTTTATTGATGGGGTCTTCATCGGCCCTGGCTTTTCCTGATATTGAAATGATTCCCATCCAAATAAATCATGTTTCGATTTGTTTGTAATTGCAGCCAATCGATAGTGGTCCCAGGACAGATACTTGGGGAACTCCGTTATCCTACCACAAGGGATTTGATGTCCAGAGAGGTTTGGGAAGAGACCAAGTGGATCTTTAAAAAGAAAAAAAACCTTTGATTGCTTTAATAACTAAACCCAGACATGTTTTACATACATTGATGAGGGGAACATGTCAAAACAAAAGGCAAAGGGAAATGTAAAGTGAGTTGTACAAGCTGTCGGGTCACTCTAGTAAAATGCACATAAGCGTGACAGAACCAATGACAGACCTGCATGTCCATGAAGAACTGCCAAGTGCAGTAATTGACTCAGTGGCTGTCACACGTTGTTACGTTGTCATACGTGAGCGTGAGAAGTGTCAGATACAGTCGGTGGCTGAAAGGTTAAATAGGTAGTTACACAGGTTGCGCTTGGCAAACACAAAACAGAGAGTTCTGTGTAGAATAACAGACCCTTTCTTTCCCCAAAGGACTCCGTTGTCCTTTAAAAACTCTGTCCTATACTTTCAGTGATAGTAGTTGTGGCATTACACGTGCTGTTTAACAGAAAGAATAAATTAGGGTACTTTTAGTAAAATCACATTTTTGAGAAAGTTGTTTTAAAGGAATTGTTGACCCAAAAATGAAAATGTACTCTCAGGCCAACAAAAATATAGATTAGTTTGTTTCTTCAACATATTTGGAAAAATGTAGCATTCCATGACTTGCTTACCAATGGATCCTCGGCAGTGAATGGGATTTGTTTATTATAAACACAGCTTTTAGCTTCACCGGATGTTAATTGTTGGACTGGAGTAATGTGAATTACTTGTGGATTATTGTGATGTTTTTATCAGCTGTTTGGACTCATTCTGATGGCACCCATTCACTGCAGAGGAGCCATTGGTAAATGATGGAATGCTACATTTCTTCAAATCTGATCAAAATCATCTACATCTAGGATGACCTGAGGGTGAGTGCATTTTCCGCAGATTTCCATTCTATTTCAACCATTCCAAGTGTTGGGGAACGTATTTAAAGTCACATTGTACAGGAAGTTGCGAAAGATGTTTTTTTTTCTGTATTGTGATGTGTATATACACGTGCAATAGGTTATCGGAAAAAAAAAAGGTTTTGTTGATTTTATGGAGGCAGAAGTTCGACAGTCTGTTTCACCGGAAGACTGAGTTACAATATTTTGATTAAATATTTTATATATAAAGTTAAAATGAAACATGGATTCATGGATGAATCGTTAACTTATTGTTAACTTATTCTTCCATGAATCCATGGTGCATTTTTCAATAACATGCATTTAGAAAATAGTTTAGGGTGAATTTATAAAGTGGATAAATCGATAGACCTTTGTGACATGCAAAACTACTTAAGCTTTAAAAAGAAGAAGAAAAAAATATTTATACTAGAAGTTAGCAGCTAACAAAAAAGGGCCAAAGTCTCAGTGTACTCTTTAAAGTCTCTTTAAGTATCACACTTAAAATGTAGATATGTTTGTAGTGCCTCTAATTTATGTTCATAAAATATAAAAATAAATTTAAGTTACATAAAATTGTAGCCACATATTCAAACGGTACTGTACGCTTAGCATGTCAATAAAAAGAGATCTATGTTAGCACTGCTGAGGTGAAATATGGATTATTCTACATGCAGACGAATTGATCACTTCCATTTTACAGCAAAAGCTGCTGGTTATGAATATGATTATAGATTTTCCCAATAAAATGACTCCCATCAAAGTGACTTGAAATATGGCCGTCCAGCAAAATATGTTTTTAACAATTATTAACTGAGTGAACGATATTAGATCTAAATAAAGAAGATTACTATTGCTCTCTGGAGATGGCTTTGCCAATCTAAAACACCATGATTATTTTGTGCTTTAGAGTATTTTTAGCTTGGTTAAGATGAAGTTATATCTGCTTTGGATTTGTTATCTAGTTTTTTTTATTAAATTTCAAAGGCAGACAATTAGAGTGCAAATAAAGAATTATCTTTGCAAATAAAGCAGTCGACAAATGAAAAAAAATAAAAAATAAAAAAATCGATACTGTTAAAAATTAGATGTGAGGTTTGTTGAGCAATACATTTTTCCTTGCACACCATCCTAGCCACTCTTAAATAAACACAGAACAATAAGAACCTAAAAATAAAAGTTTATGTCCATAGAGTGGTTTACATTACTGCAGATCACAAAGCCAAGCTGATCCTTGACAGCAAGACTAGTGATCAACATATTATGACTACTTAAGATCAATTATTACTGACCATTAGCGTGAGAGTGATTATTTCTTGTGGTCTGAATGTCTGAGTATGTTCAGAATGGATACTAGTGTACTACAAAATACTGCATGTAAAAAAAGTATTTATTTATTTCCAAAATATATATTTTAATACATGCTAAATATGTTTTGAACAATTAATCTTAATTAAATATATTTTTGAAATTGAAAACACATTTAGTTTCAACTTTCATATACCAAAATATGTTTTAAAATGTATTTCAAAATCCATTATCAAACTCACAGTATAGCCTACATTTAGGCTAAATGCAAATGTGGGTGGGGATAGCTTACTAGATATAAAAATTTAATTTATAATGATTTAATAATGCTTTTTTTAATATTGTAATATTGTGATGTTCCTTGCTGATTTTTATTCAAGTGTGTCATTTGTTCACACTCGTTATAGACAACAAATAATGTTTTTCTTCAAATAAAAGCTGAAATATAAAAATTTTAAAAAGCTGAAATATTGTCACAGGTGCGTGGTTGTAGTATAAATATAAATGAAAGACAGGAGAACGAAACAGCATCAACTCACTTTCCCATTTAATAACTTAAGAAAAAATACAAGGGGAGAACTGAGGATTTATATATGAATGGGAACAAAAGAGCAAACAACATAATTCAAATCAGGTGGGGACAATGAATAATTAACAAATGAGAAACAGAACCAAACCAAATAAGGACAGACAGGAACTTCAGACGGGTAGACACGTGACAAATATATAGGCAAAATATATATATTTTTTCCTAACATATATATATATATATATATTATTATTTTTTTTTTTTTTTTTCAAATACATTTTCAAAAATATATAATATGGCAATTTTTACATTTTATTTATTTATTTATTTTCATTCAACATTCATTCAACATGGGAAGTGGTGTGATAGTATGCTATTCTGAGTACATCCTGTAAAATGTATCTTATCAAATACATCCTTATAAAATGTATCCAACAGTGTTTGTTTCCTGCACTTTGGTCATGAGGGAGATTTTGAGTTTCTCTGTTCATATGTGTGTGTGTGTGTGTGTGTGTGATGATAGAGTGATAGTGTTTGTGTTTGTGTGTATCTTCGCCCCACACCCAGGGGTGCTCTGTGTAAATAAGCGTGTTCGCTTTCCCAGAGGCAAACCAAAACACACATATATCACCCGCTGCTTTAGGTCATCTCCAGAGAGAGCGAGTTTACAGTTGCCCTGTTCGCCCACAGCCATCATTTACTGAGTCCTGTTCCGAGTGTGTTTCGGACGTGTAACACTAGCCGGCCCGTCACACACATATACAACCAAAAGACAAACCTGTAGCCAGGAGTGTGATGTGTTCAGATAGCTATGGAGAGATTTATTTGTTGTACGCTTTTGTTACGCATTTCAGGTGGCAGAATGCAGTGATGGCAGTGGGTCTGTGACTGGCTTTGCTACAAGTTTATTTTGCTCATCTTTCTTCTGGAAATAATTTTCTTTATTCTGTTTTTAAGCATTGGCTCTCAGTTAAATCACTAAAAACCTAACGGCTCAAAAGACATGAAAATAACAGTCTATTAATAGTTTACTCACCCTCAGGTTATCCAAGATGTAGATGAGTTTGTTTCTTCATGGGAACAGATTTGGAGAAATGTAGCATTGCATCTCTTGCTCACTAATGGATGCTCTGCAGTGAATGGGTGCCGTCAGAATGAGAGTCCAGACAGCTGATAAAAACATCACAATAATCCACACCACTCCAGTCCATCAATTAACATCTTGTGAAGTGAAAAGCTGAATGTTTGTAAGAAACAAATCCATCATTAATGTATTTTGACTATGAACCATTACTTCTGGCCAAAATATGAGTCCCTAATCCATAATAACGCTTCCTCCAGTGGAAAAAGTCCACCCCCTGTTGTCTCTCACATCAAAATCCACCCACATATTTGTAACTGTTTTGGCCTGTAAACGGTGCTTGATCTGTGCAGATTTCTCTCCTGATTCAGACCAGATGACTTTTCAATGAAAGAAGCAATTTTATGGATAGATAACATACGTTTTAGCCAGAAGTGACAGGTTCAAGTTGAAGTTTGATTTGATTTTGAGCCACTATATAGGCAGAACCTCAATCACAATAGATGTGGATTTGTTGATAAGCTAATGAAACAATTAATATGCATAAAAATACAAAACAGACAAATAGTAAATAGTATTGATGTTAGCATGTTGCTAAGCCAATGACACAATGCTAAGCATAAAAATACATAATGCGCACAAATACTGGGTACAAAAGCATTTGTATTAGCGTGGTAACACTTTATTTTGCACTCTAAAAAAAAAAAAAAAATGGTGCTGTATGGCACCAAAAGTGGTTCTTGGCTCGTAATCATAGGGGAACCACTTTTAGTGATATATAGCACCATATCTTTAAAGGTGCTATGTAGAACCATAAGAGGTGCCATATTGCATTGTATTTCTTCAACAAAAATGGTGCTAAACAGCACCAACAGTGGTTCTTTGGCTCGTAAAGAACCTTTAAAGGAGTTTAACAGGTTCTTTGTACTGTAGTGGTGCTATATAGCACCTTAATCACCCCAAAGAACCACTGAGGAACCGCTGAAGAACCAAACAGGTTCTGTATATGGTAGCGGTGCTGTATAGCCCCTCAGTCATGCCAAAGAACTGATGAAGAACCGCTGAAGAACCACTGAAGCACCAAGATTTGATGCTATACTGCACCAAAAGTGGTTCCCCTATGATTATGATCGAAAGATCATACAGCACCATTTTTTTTAGAGTGTAGGGTTTCTTAACTAGTTGCTTGTTAGCATGCATATTACTAGAATATTATCCATTTATTAGTACTAATTAAGCACATATTAATGCCTTATTCTACATGACCTTATTCTACATCCACTAACTATTAATAAGCAGCAAATTAGGAATTTATTGAGGGAAAATTTGTAGTTAATAGTGAATAAGCGTTCCCTGTTCTGAAGTGCTTCCGTGTGTTTCTACCTCATGAAGCAATAAGAAGCATAAAAATATGTATTATGTACATTTTCTTGACATTTTGTTTTGCTAATGATGCAATATTTTTATAAGCATAAGAATACATAGTAATACTAATACTAATATTATAAAAAAATAGAACTGTTCGGACGTTAACAAAGTAATGATGCAATAATAATCATAGCACACTACATATTCTGTAAATTGTCTTGAAGTGCGATGGTAAGCTAATGACTCCAAACTCTATTATTAATAAGTATAATTTTTATATATCATAAAATTCATAGCATATATAAATACTGTCAAAACGTTAGATTAACCTTAAATTAGTACTTTAATTAGCGTATACTCAGCATACATAACTATTGGCAAACAATTAATGATTTTGTAATTAAATAGAACAATTTTTTGATTAATATATTTCAATTAACAAACTGTATTCTGCATTCACGTATATGTGATTGATACATATATGATGCTGCATTAGAATTTGGCCAAAACATGGTACCTTTGAAGGTAACATCATTTTGTAACCCATTGTTTGGATCAGCCTTCACATGATGAGAACATATATGATATCTTAGATACACTTCTCACTAGGTTTTGGATCTGTTGTGTTCTTTGTGACAGTATTGTGATGCCATGATTGAAACTCCATTCACAAGAATGTCATGCTCATCTTTCTGGTTAACACACTGTACGTTCCTCCTCCTGCATCCGGACACCATTTTATTTGATCAGCTGCTGAGCCTTTCGCTAGTAACACTATACACAAGATACTGAAACTACAGCAGCATTTATGTGTGCAACCCTTAATATCTCAAGTTCATGATGATCTGTATGATATAAATATAACACTGCGTAGCATAAATGTACAGATTTTATTATTTTTGTCAAATCTTATATATTGTCCACCTATATACATTTATAGATACAGAAACAGGTCATTTGGAATGCAGATGTTAGCCAATCAAAATAAGTGTAATTTACATATTAAAGTCTTAAAGGCACAGAACCAACAATAACCTTCCAGAGAAAGGGCGTAACATACTCATGTTAAACCAAATTATGACTGCTGTAAATACATGAAACTTTGACTAAGGGTATGTTCATATGACGATGCCGTACTAAAAACAGAGATTTTTTTACAGAAGTTTTTAAAGGAAGCCCGTTTCTGCCACCGAAAAAAAAAAGAAAAAAGGTAATTGTGACTTTTTTCCTCGCAATGCGGCCTTTTTCCTCACAATTCTGACTTTCTTCCTCAGAATTGCATGATATGAACTTGCAGTTGCAAGTTATAAAGTCATAATTGCGTGACTCTTTTTTGCATGATGGAGAAACTCTTTTTGCGAAACAAAATTGTGAATATAAATTTACAATTGATAGAAAAAAAGAACGAATTCTGAGATTTAAACTCGTAATTCTGAGAAATAAAGTCGGAAATGTTTGAGATAAACTTGCGATTTTTCCCCGTCAAGATTGGACTTTATACCTCACAATTGCGAGTTTATAAAAAGTAAAAAAAAAAAAAAAATATATATATATATATATATATATATATATATATATATTCAATGGTGGAAACTCTGTATTATTCATGCCAGGCCAGTAGTTGGCGATGTCCTTTTGTAAAGAAACATTACGCATCTGTAATGATAGTGGTAGTGGATCTGAGACGATAATGGTATTGTTTATAAAAACTTGCACTTTGAAACTTGTTTTCAAAAGTTAGTTTTTTTCAGGCCCCCAAAAAAGCTATTGTCATCAATAAACGGCCAAAATGCATAACAATTCAGTTTTTAGTGGAAAACAGTGTTGTTTAAACACCCTCTAAGTGGACTTCAAGTACAAAACAATACAGTGCTTCTCAAGTAATTACAATGAAAAAAAAAAGTCTGTTTAATTACAGAAGTAAATGGATGTTTACAGGAAAGTGATTGTTTATTCCATTTGCAAAGTATATTTAAAGTGGCTAAAGAGGCGAATTGTGGACAGATTGATGGTGTGTGCTGTAAAACACGTGAAACACTATACAGAACGCCCATCTGGTGTTAACCATCATGCGTTTCAATGCATGTTTACTGTCTTCCTTTGGTGATGAATATGCTACATATGAAAAACATCCCAACTTTTTTGGGATGTGTAACAGACCTGGTCATTTAGACTTGACTATCTTTTCATTAAAATTCTTTATATGCTCCAGTTATTCTTCATTGGATGTGACTCTAACACACATAAGAACTCACCATCCATTTAGATACTTACCACTCCTTATGCACTCCACATAACAATCACTAAACACACAACACACACAAACCGAAAGGCTCTAATGGATTAGAGCTGCATTATCATGTTCGTCTGTGCTTAAAAATTCATCAGGCCATTAGCCAGGGCCTCTTGGTGCTCTTTGCTATTGTCCAAAGGGTTAATTATCCATAGTGGGAGCCAAATCTCTTAGATTTGGAGTTTTAAAGACTGACATACTCATATTAACGAGTAATGTGTTATTTTACAATTCAGGATATTACATTGTGGAGATGTTATTAATTTAAGCTACATGATTTGAGCTGATGTTTCATTTCATGAATGCTATGCTGGCCTGATTAGATGCTGTTTTATTCATGTAAATGATTAAATTAAAAGAAATTATAGGTTGACCTATACACACACACACACAACAATTTTCTTAAATGAAAAACAGTAATCTGATTCTCTGTCATGTTACATCTCTGAAAGTATATGGATGCATAATCATCAGTAATGCGGTCTCTTCCTGTACATTATTGCTTCTTCATCAAGGACAGATTAAAAGTGCTGCTCTTTATCGCTAATACAACTTAATGCAAGGGAAATACTTTACATTTCAGGGTCTAAGAGTAATCCAGGAAGTTAAATTCTGTGTTTTGGCAGTGATGTCAATAAGGTCACAGACAAAGAGCCTTTTAGACTTTATGCTGCTTTTTATATTTTGAGAAAAGGAGATGCGGGCTGTTGTTTAGTGGATGGTTGAACCGAATGAGGGTACAGAGACCTAAAATTCCACCAAAATTCATGCTGGTATCGCTGAAGCTGTTTAGTTGAATTAGACCCGTAGTTCGAAGTACTGGACTTCTGTCATAATGAACTAATGCTAACTCTAAAGACATGAATCACGTTATTATGGATAAAATATTATCAAACAATAATAAGAAATAACAGAAATGGGGGGAAAGGATAGTAAATAAAATAAAAAGGAAATAATGGTGTACATTTATATGTATCAGTGTTATCAGTGCTATTTTAGTGTCATTGATATATGGTTTTTAATATTTTGAATTTGATTTTATACTTTCTGTTTTCATTTTCATTTTAGTTAAAATTGCAGTAAATTTGCTTGTTCAGTCATTTTTAGATTTTTTTCAAATATGCATCCCGACTTAAATAGGCATATATATATATATATATATATATATATATATATATATATATATATATATAATAAGTTTGTTATTCTAGTACTTCAACCTAAACTAAATGAAAATGTTGCCTTAGGTAACTAGGTAATGTTTAATTTCTAGTAATTACATTTTTATGATTTTATTTTTAGTTAAAAATAATGTTAAATATGTACAGTATATATGTACAGTATAACCACTTGATAATGCAAATTTGTTTGTGTTTATTATACAATATGTGGCTGTAGAGTTTTAAACAAATCGTATCCTTTATCAGTAAAGAAAATAATTTAAATTTCATAAATGTATTCATGAACCTCATAATTAGATTTTTTTTAATGGTTTCGTTTAATTGCTTTGCATTTCTATGCTTTCTGTGTCTGTTAATGTAGCAGTTTTCTTTTTAAACAAAAATGATCGACAAAAGATAAACAAGACTGTACAATGACACATACATTTTAATTATTTATTTATTTAGTGTTTTTTTATATATTTATTTCCTTTTTTTGTTGCAGTTTTATATTTATCAGAGTACTCGTCATTTTTTTTTTTTTTTCTCAACTTTCATTTTGTTTTATGGCATTTAATTGTTAAAAAGTCAATACCTCTGCTTAGTGTTCGGTGGTCAGTGAACATATTCAGATTTATTTACACAGTACAGCATCACTTAGAGCTGCAAGCTTTTAAGACAACAATAAGCCTTCCCTCCTTTTTCCAGCCTCTTCTTTAATGTCATAAACACCCTGATTGTTTTTAATAGTGTTTAAAATCCATCATAAATGTTCAGGAGATGTTCTCCCCGTAGAGTTGTGGTCATCTGGGTTGCACAAGTCTATCTCGCTTTTATGTTCTTAAATATTCATAAGTAGCTTTGCAACATTAATATCTTAGATGGCTTACAAGAACACTTAAATAATGTCCAGTACACCCCCCCCCCCTCCCTACCTCTTCCCTTGGTTACTGTCGCTTTTTTCATTTGTGTAATGCACTGGCTTGTTTTCGAGATGGTCTCGGGTATTGATAGAGAAACTCCTTTAGTTTAGTTGTACAGAGAGCAATAAGATCGTAAAGGATGCTCTCAGCTACGCCTGATCCCACATGACTAACAATAAAAAAAAAGATGAAAGGGAAACACTCATTTACCTGTATATGGATGTTGTTTACTTTTATTACTTTGATGTTAGTGTACATTTATATATATATGAGTTTAATGCTGTCACCTGAATTGTCATTCTTAAATAAAAAAAGAAAGAAAAAGGTTTGTTTAAAAGTCACGATGAAACGGAAGCTGCGACAGATCTGTTCTTCTGTATTGTGACATACATCAAATGGATTATCAAAAAGAAAAAAAAATGTTAGGCAGGGACTTGGTTCTCTGCATCATTTGTTTGATTGGATGTTGATTAGATGTGGGTGTGACACTCAAAGTAGAGACAGATTAACATGAGCTTGAAGAGGTGGAGTTTAAATTGATTAAATGATTGAGAAAGTCCTGCATATGTGACCAGAGAGACGTCTGTCTTTATCACTAGAAGACTGAGTTATGATGTTTGGAATAAACATCATGAGGTCAAAATATGTATGGATGAATCATGCATTTAGAAAATAGATTCAATATATATATTAAAAAATTAGAGTGAAATGTCATTTAATGCCATTTTATGAGAATTATTTAATATAATAACCACACAATTTAAAATTTAAAAGATTTGTCCCCTTATAGCTTCATTGTAGTTAGCTAATTTTGTAGCTTGTAGCTAATTAATTACTTTTTCCAAATCAAGTCAAATCTTACCTGCCATTGCTAAGTCACTAGCATTTGCATTTTTATGCACTAATCTATGCTATCTTTATATATATATATATATATATATATATATTAGCAAAAATAGTATATGAGTGTAAATAGCTTAAATAGTGCTCACACCAAAAATTCCATTAAGAAGAGTTGTAGTTATTTATTTGTATTGCCATGTGAGCATCCAAGGCCAAGAATTACAAATACAAAATAAATCCAAACAAACATACAAATGCAGTAAATAATTTAAAAATATATTATTTAAATTAACATATGATTAAAAAATCTAAAATCTTGCTAAACAAGTCACTGAGTGAGTGTCCATTAAGAAGAAGTGCGCTTTAAAAACCTGGATGTCTCATCTTTCCTTACATAATGGAAATTCATACAATAGAGATACAGTGCAAACACAGACTCATTGGAAATATGTGCTTCTATCTTCTATCATTTTTGCTAAACTCCAAAAACATACCTATACATACAATTCACTGCAGTTTCCAGATGAAATGAACACTAGAGGCAGTAAAACACCAACTTTAGTTCCTTTTCACACAAATTATGAAAATTATCAATTAGTAAAGGCACAGTTCCTTGTACAATACTTTGTTATGACCCCCAAAAACCATGATTTATAAATGATTTATAAAGTAATAAATTTTATGATTGCATCACAAAACTAGCTCCATATGTATGGCCTGTATAAGTAGTAAACTTGCTCAGTAGTGCACCTGGTACACCATCGCACCTTCTCAAAAAGAAGCAAACTAAAATGGTTGCTTCAGAAAAAGTATTTTTATCTCACGGTTGCTTTTGTTAACACTATCAAATATATGTAGGTTTGGGTTACGTTTTAGACTTACTGGTCATTTTATTTCCAAACTGCTTCTATATGCACAACAACAAACAACAGTCATAAAATGCTGCCAGATTCACATTCATCTGATAAAACTGAATACGCTTTCACTGGACATTTGTTTTGCAACCTTGCAGTGTAATGTAATATCATTTTGCAGAAATGTCACCACAGGCATGTTTTTTTCAATAAGCCTGGGTTGCTAAGTGTGTTAACACTTAAGTAAAGTAAGTTATTTTGGACATAGTGTTTTGACACTGACTTTACTTCCTGTCCTTTTTTATATCAATACAATCTTTCTACATTACCTTTTTGCTGACAATGTATTTACTAGGTGTGAACTGTAATGATTTCTTGAGGTGAAGACTTTCACTGGCTGAGCTGGTAAAAGAGCAGAGAGCTTAGTCGGGTCAACCGCTGCTTAGCTGGATTAAAAGACTCTTATTGAGTTTAATCCAGTCCCTGCTGGAGATCACTCCAACTTAATCACATCCTCTGTGTCCCACCGTCTGCTCACTGGGGTTTACAAGGAGAGGATTAAACAGACCAGCGGGATCAAGTCTAACCCGTGCAAGATGCTAATGGTCTTTCAGTGTCAGATACGCTAACCGTGTCAATGGCTAAGGGAAGAGCTGTTTGTACTGAAACTATTTAAAAGGAGTAATTTTGCTGCATCCAATGCTTCTGTGCAAAGAACATCAAGGTAATTATGCAGACTTATACCTCAATATATGAATGAAAGTGTCAATTATGAAAGGTTTAGGACTTAAAACCCCTTAAAAATACACATCCAAAAGTGTAACACCTTCAAACAGACCTTATTGATCTTTAGTTAAGACAACTGCTCCAAATTAATTGGTTAAAATATCAAATTATTAAGATGTATCCCAATTCTGATACTTTGAGAAAGAGAGCGGCCCTATAACATAGCCCTGTAGTACACGCCACGCACCAGCAGCCAGGAGGACGAACGACGTGCCGTCATGCCCAGCTTTGGCAGCATGAGGGGCGGGTAAGTGAACTCTAAGCGCCTGTTCATTAGTTGGCTCGGAGTCGGCAGGAATCGGAGCGCAGCTTCACTTCAATAAGACAAATTTCCAGAGCGTTGTCCGTGCGGCAGCCGAGGAAGCCAGATGGAAAAGAATGATAGGGCCGGGAGTGGCGAGGTTCATCAAAGTCACCTCGCACTTCACCAGTCATTTTTCAGCCACTGAGGGGCCGCGTACCTGGAGCCCACCTGTGAGGTATATTGGACAAATTGAAAGACAACATGTCTCTTTCATATTTCACACACCAGTAGTTTTGGAGGAGAGGGGGGTTGGGGGCAGAAGGGAGGGTGTATGGGGGAGTTGCTCAGGGGGGGAGATATGGTCTGTGCATTCCAAGATGTTATACATTTACAATGCTTGCCCTCAGCAGGGTCCATCCAACGCCCCAACAATACCTGCCATCTTAACCAAAGCCGCCATTGGAGGCCCCAAAACAAACCGCCATAAATATTGCATACAGTTCCCAAGAGTTAACACAGCTGTAGGAAACTTGTCAATAGTTTTCTATTTCCTCTTCTATTTCCCGATTGACATTCGGCCCTTGGCTGGGTCCAGATTGCCCCAAAATTTAAGAAACCTTTAACTAGCTTTTTCTTTCTAGGCCCAGACAAAATCTTGACTTTTTTTTCTATATGATGCACTGATTTTGATTGCTGCTTTGATTATAAAGGAAACACTTAATTAAAATAATAAAATTAAAAAGAAAAATTATTATTTATAATCTGTTTTATTTTTATTTATCTATTCATTATTTTTTTCAGGCCCAACCAACATGCAACAAACATGAAATTATATAATAGATATAATCATCAACAAGGTTACTATGTTTTAAAAATGTCATGTGGTGCAACTCCTCAAAAACGTAATGATGTGTATATATATATATATATATATATATATTCATTTATTTTGATTTAATTCATAAATTTGTCATAAAATACAAATTAATAATACTTTTTATTTTATTTAACTTAAATTTTTTACTAAAACTAAAGTTAGGAGGGGAACAAATCTGTTACTTGAAATAAATGTTATCTGAAATGAAATATTTAAAATAAATTAATTAATAAATGAACTATAAAATAATTATTAAATTTAAACTTTTGCATTTATATTTTGTAAGCAAAAGTAAATTTCTGAGAACTTGTTTTTTTTTTTCTTTAATTGTGGACATTACCCTAATAAAGTATGTTTGGTATCCGTATCAAAGTATTTATACAAACTTTCTGTTTTGCCATCATATTCTGGGATTAGTGGCACCAATGAGATTTATTCATTGTAAACATGACTTAATGTCGTTTATTCATGGCAGAGAACAGCATTGCAAACACATAGATAGTAATTCATTCACCTTCTCTCTTAAAATAGCCCCACACGATGCCGCTGAAGTCATAAAGACCTCCTCCAATGCTCAAATGTGCCCATCAATCAGAAGGTTATCGTATTTAACCCACCCAGACGGCTCAGACTCCATCTCTACGGCGAGAAAGTTTTGCGCAGCTATCACTTGCGTGGGATTACCTGAAGGTAGTCAGGTTATCATCAAGCTGTGATGATTCTCAGCGGTGTCAGAGGACCTTTGATTGTAGTCTGCACCTCCGGGTTGCCCCAGGCTCCTTCCAGCCATCATCAAGAGCAAATGCCACGGAGACAATGGAACACACAGCAGAAAATACACACACACAGACAGACATCCAAGCATCAGCCATCACTCGCTGGCTGTCAGCGCGCCGCATGCCGGATATGCTCCATGACACAAAGATATCAGTTACACGTTTCTCCCAGCTTGGGTTTAAACCCACATAGACCACATGGTGAGGGCAGCCTCAGATGTGCTTTACTTTGGAAATGTCACTAATCCATCAAATGCTGAGAGTTCATATCCTCACCCCACATTGGCAGAGGATGTTTACATGTAGCGAATATTAGCGTAGCTGCTGATGAGATCCGTGGCTTTAGTCCAACTTCTGACAAACTATACTTCCATATAGTTTGTTTTGATCATTTGATATGGAAAATTGCAAATGTCACAGATTAGCCAATATGCTCCGTAACCAAACAAGGATATAACGTCTCAGTTAAAGGGATAGTTCATCCCAAAATGATAATTCTGTCATCATTTACTCACCCTCATGCCGTTCCAAATCTATATGACTTTCTTTTGTCTGTTGAACGAAGGCAATTGAGGCTGTTGAACTCCAAAAAATGACAAAGAAGCACCATAAATATAGTCCATGACTCATATACATACAATATTACGTGTATTTTGATGCCGTTTGATAGGTTTTTATAAACAACAGATTCAAATTCAAATCTCAGTTGTTGTTGTTGTATAAGTGAGTTGTAAAGTCTATGGAAAACAGCAGCATGAGCATTCTTTAAAATATCTCGTTTTCTGCTTTATGGAAAAGATGATGTAATATGGGGTTGAAATGACAGAATAATTGCAGAATTTATTTTTGATGAAATAATTTTTGTTATAATCATTAATTAAAATTAAAATCATTAAAAATCATAATCATTGCTTGAAATAAAATACATTCATTAACTGAAATCAAATCTAGTAAAAATAAGATATTTTAAAACTTGTTTTTTAAATAACTTGATTTCATATTAAATACTAAAATACTAAATACTAAAATAATTTAAAATACATAAAACGTAATATAAAACTGGACAATAAAAATGACAAACACAGCAAAATTACTCAAACTTGAACTAAAATGAAAATGAAAACGGAAAATATAAAATCCAATTCAAAAATATTAAGAAAAACGGTAATACTAATTATACTTAAATTACACTGATGATAACATAACAAAATGTCTAAGACCATAAAAAATGCCACATTTTATCAGCTGAAATAATATACAAGTTTAAACAATGAAAAAAAAATAAATAAATCTAATTTGTTAAATTAAGATTCACCTTTTAAAATTGCCCCCATTCACTTCCATTTTAAGTGCCTCACTTTTGTCCTTATAAAAAATAAAGTAAAAAAAAACAAACAAAAAAAAAACAGGATGAGCTGAAATTATTCAGCGTCCCACAAAAACTGTCAACTGAGTATTGAACTCTAAATATCATTTAATAACCGTTAGGAATGATCGGTTGAGTGCTCCTAAAATACTTTATAACTTCCATTAAAAAGAGAGAGAGAGAAAGTTTTAGACCAAGTGAAGTTTTGCATCCCTCATTTCAATGTATTTATTTTTTTTCTCACTTGAAGTTCTGGAAGACGATACAAGCAGGTGATCTACTCATTGGCGAGTCGAAGTCGTGTTTATACCTCTGTTTAAACATCAGCCTCTATTGAAGCTGCATTAGTGGATCAATATCTCAGCACTTGAGGAGGAGGTGCTGACATTTGAGGTTAATGACTCTATTCCCCAAAAATCAATTACAGTCATCTCGTTAGCGGCCCAACAATATACCTGCTCCAGATGATAGCAGCGCTGTGAATGAGAAGTTATGATTACCTCATACAAGATGGCAGCTTTTTGTCAATATCAATATGGATGTGTTTTGATACAGCCTTTTTCATTTTGCAATTACTTTTTGTGTGAGAGAATCCTGTATCTTCATTGTTCCTTAACAGAACGCTTGGTCTATGCAGTTTTGAGGAAAAAAAAAAAAAGAATATGCATAAATATATATGTGTGTGTGTGTGTGTGTGTGTGTGTGTGTGTACGCAAGGCATAGCTCACCCAAAAATGAAATTTACTCACTCTCATGTCATTTCAAACCAAACCCGTACTATGCTCTTTTTATTTTATTTTATTTTATTTTATTTTATTTTATTTTATTTTATTTTATTTTATTTTATTTTATTTTATTTTATTTTATTTCATTTTATTATTTTATTTTATTTCATTTTATTATTTTATTTTATTTTATTTTATTTCATTTCATTTCATTTCATTTCATTTCATTTTATTTTATTTTATTTTATTTTATTTTATTTTAATTTTAGGAATCAAAATGAGAATGTATCAGGGGCTCTTTATTTATTCATTTTATAAAAATATAAAATCTACAATACTTCACCATAAAATACAATTACTCATTCGTGTCATTCCAAACCCATATGCTCTTTTTTATATTTTTATTTGATATTTTATTTTATTTTACTTTATTGTTTTTATTTTATTTTTTTATTTTAGGAATCAAAATGAGAATGTTTCAGGGGCTTTTTATTTATTCATTTTATAAAATACTTTTATAATCTATACAAATTATTATAATCTATGTTTTATGTTACATTTTTAAATTTTATTTTACTGTATTTTATTTTATATTTAATTTATTTTGTCTGTGGAACAAGAATGAGAATATTTGAAGAGTTTATTTGCAAAAACAGATAACAGATATCCCCCAATATTTTTTATACTATGTTATCATGTTTTTATTGTGTTAGTTAGCTGTATTTGTTTTATTTTTTTTTTTTTACCTAATCAAAATAACCCAACTGCAGTTTGATTGAGATTAATGGGAATGCACAATGAAAAAACATGATTTTTGAAAATTATAATCTGTTTTTGCAAATGAAATCTTCATTTAAGGAGCTCTTTAACAAAAGATATCACAGAAAACCACCATAAATGACATTTACTCCAAACCCATATGTTGTTATTTATTTGTATTATTTTTATTTGTAGAACACAAAAGGGGAATGTTTAAAGAGCTCTTTAAAATATATATTTTTTTAAAACACCAAAAACCGCCATCATTTTTTCTTTGTTTGTTTCTATTATGATACATGTGGTCAATTCAAAACTCCATTAACCTGGAAAAAAAAAAGTGTTTCTTTATGTTTTATGGTTTAACAGAATATAGTTTAGTATTGACATGAAAGTAGGTAAATAATGACAGAAATGTAATTTTTGGTGAACTCTTCCTGTAATGCTCAGCTCCCGCTTCACACACACACATTCATTCTACCTTTTTTCTATTGTCTTTTACACACACACACAAAACAAAAACACCAAAACAAAATCCATTATTGTCTGCCAATGCCACCTGAAGGCATATGTGACATGTACAAACTGTTGCCGGAGGGCGACGGCGGGCGCTGAGATTTTTTTCTTTCTTTTTTTTTCTGCGGCGTGAAGGTTGAGTTGAGTCATTTTGCACCCAATTACACCGCAGTAAATTTGTCGGATGGTTCTTGTCGCGCTGTATTGATCCGCCGTGTCACCTTGAACTTGTTTATTGACACATCGAAAGTGGGCCTCTCGATTTAGTGCCGCTCAATTATGACATTCATGTGATGTCACGCCGCCCCTCGCCTGTCGCTGTACATTTTACTTGTTTTTCTCCCCCTCTCTCGCTCTCTCCATCACCTGCCATCTTCTCCTGACCTTTCCCTCAGACAGATGGCTCTGTAGAAAGCGCGCTATTAGCACACATGTCATATTATTCCTCAAACACAGCCCCTGCTCTTTTTTTGTAAGTGAGAGGTACTTGTTCAACAAATGGATTTTCAATTTGCCGGTTGTGGGTCCTTTCTTTTTCTTCTTGGGGTCGATGTAAAAAATCACTCTGAGAGAGACAAACGGAGGCCGTGACAGAGTGGAAAAGTTCTGGTCTTGTTTTTTTATCCAGGCTCTCCACGATCAAGGTTTATATCACTGTCTGAGAGAGCCAAAAGAAAGTTTTTCACCTTCAAAATTTAATTTAGCTGAAGGCCACTTCTTTCGTTGGAGAAAACATTATGAAGCTGTGTTATCAGGGCTGGGGAAGCTATTTTGAAGTTGTTTTACTGCAAGTTACTAATATTTTGAAGTCGTTAAACTGCAGTAAATCTAAAAAAAGGAGCATTAAGCCATTTGGGAATATATTTTTAAATATGTACAATGTGTGTGTGTTTAAATTATATATCATGTGATAATATATAAACAACTGTTAAAACGTTTAGGGTTAGTAAGGTATATATATATATTTAAGAAATTAATACCTTTATTCCAGGATGCATTCAGTTCATTAAAAGTGACAGTAAAGACCATTTATAATGTTACAAGATTTCTATTTCTCAGAAATATTAAGCAGCACAACTGTTTTCAACATTGATGATAATCAGAAATGTTTCTTTAGCAGCAAATCAGCATATTAGAATGGTTTCTGAAGGATCATGTGACACTGAAGACTGAAGTAATGATGCTGGAAATTCTGCTTTGCATCAAAGGAATAAATTACATTGCAATAGAAAACAGTTATTTTAAATCGTAATAATATTTCAAAACATTACTGTTCTATTACTGTATTTTTGATTAAATAAATGCAGCCTCGTTGAGCAGAATCTTACTGACCGAAAAAAAACAACAACAACAAAAAACATCCTTTGAACAGTAGTGCATATATAATTCAATTCAATTGTATTAACTTAACTCCTAGTTTCAATAGAGGTGACAGCATTACACATCAATTTTAACAGGTTAATTTAAATTCCACTAATACAAATAGAATGGACTAGAAATTAAATATGAGTCAGCTGAAGCATTTAAGTAAATATTAGTATTAATAGTATTAGTAAATATTTTAGTAAAATTTTAGTTTTACGTTATTTACACCTGAGAGCAAACAACTAAAGTAGGAGAAAATCAAAAGTACATTTTACCTGTATTTAATTATTTCATGCACCAGAAATAGGCACTGGTTTGGTAATTTATAAACATCTGGTTTGACTCTCCATCAAAAATAACTACCCATGGATATATAAGATATAAAAAGCTTTCTACAATGATCTAAGTGGCCATACAGAGTCAAATTATCCCCCGGTGAGACAGTGGCCCTCGTGGCTGAGGTCTGAGGTCAGTTGTGAGGGGTTCCTGTAAGTGTTACCGGCTCTCAGACTGACCACAGACAGCAGCGCAGCTGCACAGATGCTCGGGGTCAGAGATCACCTGTCAATTTCTGATTTCACTCCCTCCATCAGCTTTATGGCGGAGATGTGGCAGTGTATGCAGACAGGACAGGGACCGCAGGGGCCCATCGGCTAACCTTCGTGATCGGAGAATCAATCAGTCAATAAATAATGTATATAAATGACTTAAGATAAATACTACTGTTCAGAAGTATGAGATCAGCTCTTAAAAAAAAAGAAAGACAGAGAGAAAGAAGTACTTTTATTCAGAAATGATGTATTCATTTGAATAAATATTAAAGCAGAAATGTTAAGCAGAAAAAAATAGTTTTCAATATTAATTATGAATGATTTCTGAAGGATCGTGTGACTAGAGTAATGTTGCTGAAAGTTCAGATTTGCATCACGTTACATTTTAAAATATTGCACAAAATATTGCAATAGGACACAGTTATTTTAAATTGTAATAATATTTCACAATATTACTGTTTTACTGTATTTTCGATCAAATTAATGTAGCCTTGGTGGGCAGAGGAGGGTTTTTTTTTTTACTTATTGTCTCATTTAACACTTTTATGCATTAAAATGTAAATTTCTAAATTGCGAAAATAAATATATATGGGGAAACTTGGATTGGTTGTTATTACAGTTTTGATACATAAATTGTGGATTATATGATAAATTGTCTGCTGTTTATTAAGACTGTTTATTATTACACACACACACACACACACACATATATATATATATATATATAATTATATTATTATTTGATTATTTTTTTTCCAAATCAAAATAGCCCAACTGCAGCTTGATTGAGAATAATTGGAATGTACAATGAAAAAACATGTTTTTGAAAACTGTTAAAAATTGTGTCATCTGTTTTTGCAAATAAACTCTTCATACTTCATATACACACACACGATATATATATATATATATATATATATAAAAGGTAAGGTAAAAGCCATCTTCCACAACAACTCTTTTAACATCAACTCTGTATTGTAAACTATACAATAAAATACACCAAAGTCTGTAACAATTATAGAAAGAAAGAAAGAAAGAAAGAAAGAAAAAGAAAGAAGGAAACTAGTTTTATCCAATAGATGATATTCATGGATTGTTAATAAAAATAAAATAAAACACTGAGTCATAGTCCAACATTATAATGCAGTATGGTTCGTTAATATTATTATTGAATGCTAAATTAAGTACCAATACAATTACATATTCTTCAAAATAAACAAATTAATGAGTACATTTGAACATAATGGTTTTGCGTAATTTGAATTTAATCTGCACCTCTGTCGAGTTTCCAAACACATGGGTTTGTGTGTCATTATCAGCGCCGCTTCCCCCCAAATTCATAAGTGTAACTACAGCAGGCCTCAAGGGACACAAACCACTCCTGCCTCCTTCCTGTCACTTCCTCTGCTTGTCACCCACTTAAATAATGACAATGTAATTTCCCATCTAATTGGACCTGTAAGTTATTTAAATGAAGCTCTTGGTGTGTGAAAAGAGGGCGGCTGAGACACAACATTAACAGCTTAGTGTACTCTCCCATTTTAATGAGAGAGGTCAAAGCAATGAGACGATGTTAAATAAACATCACTTCTCCTTCTGCTTAAACGCCACTGAAAGGGGCACAAGACCCCCCTTCGACAGGAGTATATCTTCTCTTGTGCTTTCTTTAAATAACATTTAATCATCTCATGCACCCTTCATATTACTAATGGAGCTCCTCGAGACTTGTTTGACATCTGTTAAACCCTCCGCGCTGGACTCTCTGCTGCTCTCCTTGATTAAAATCACCCACTCGCTTTCATTTCATTTGTTTCATTCACTAAAATCTTCAAGCAAATGTTTTTAATACGGGCCGATGGTAAGTAAAAATAACCCGGCCTAATATCTTAAGATTAAATACATCTTTTCGGGGAACTAAGCTGCCTTAAGCTCGAGTCCCTCTCCGTCCCGTCTGATTTTTCTGGAGTCCTGGGTAAAGGGAGCAGAGCGGCATTACTTTAAATGATGATTTAAATACATTTGGTTATTGGATGGCATGGATTCAGTGAACTGCGTACACTTACAGTTTTGGGGTTTAAGGAGAATTTCATCATGAAATTGACAGAAAAGTGCAGAGGGCATAGATACAGGGGCATATGAGGGTAAATCAAAGGTAAAGATTGGAAAAAAAGACTTTGATGCATGAGAGCTGCTCATTTTTAATTTTGTTTATGGGGGAGGAGGGGTTCGGCTGGGGGATTTAAGTTTGCCACATTTTTGAAATATGTTCAGGGCTCATATTTTATATTTATACATACGGTATATTAAGTCCACTTTCAATATTAGTTAGTTTTTTTTAATAAATAAATAAAAGAAAATGTTCACTCTTTTTCTGGCACTTAGAATTAAAGGAATAGTTCACCCAAAAATGAAAATTAGCAGAAAATCTACTCATCCTCAGGCCATCCAAGATGTAAATTAGTTTTTTTTCTTCATCAGATTTGGAGAAATGTAGCATTACGTCACTTGCTCAACAATGGATCCTCTGCAGTGAATGGGTGCCGTCAGAATGAGAGTCCAAACAGCTGATAAAAACATCACGATAATCCACAAGTAATTATGCTCACCACCACAATTTTGATTGTTTACTAACCCTCAGATGTTTCACTTGATACAAAGACCTCAAAATCTAGTTCAAAAGAAATCTCAACAGAATACCAGAGTCTGCATTCAGAAGTCGAAGATCCCAATCCTCATCAAATTCTTCAAAGATTGTTAAAATTTTAGGAAAAAACATCTGAGACAAAAGTAAGGTTTAAATGAAGCATAACTGAGAACTTATTAAGTGTTCTGAGCTATGAATGAGCAAAATCGCCTACACATTTCTTATGGAAATTAAGATTTCTGAAATTTTACAGATAAAAAAAAAATGCTCTATATAGATGGACATTGGAAAGCTTTGCTTTGTTAATATGCAGTATGCGTAGTACATCAAAACGTATTAATTCAAAAGAAAAAAAAAATCAGTTATACATTATACGTGAAATTGATATTAAAATCCATTTTATTACAGCCCATCATGAAGCACCACAATCCTAGAGCAAAAAAAAAACAAAACTACACACTATGAATTAACCTGCAGGCCAGGTTTAGCCTTTAGCCGTACATTTACATTTATTCATTTAGCAGTCGCTTATTTCAAAAGTGACAATGAGCAAAGAAAGAAAGGCAGACAGAAAGAGAAACCCTATAAATCTTCTATTCAGACGGGATTAGTTAATTTTAGGCAACGGCTGGGTGACAATTCTCATCAGATGTCTGATTATGTACTGATTAGACGGTTCATAATCTGTGGCTGCAACATGAATTAGGCCCATTTAACTGATTGATTAGTTTTTGTTCCTGACGCTGATACAAAGTTTCTGCGATTTGGCGCTCCTTATTATGTTTTTTTATTTATGTATTTTCTTCGTTAGATGCCTTTAATATTTAAAGGTGCTGCATGCAACATTGGCGCGCAAACGGTTGCTCAGGTAGGTCAAAATACTCAAGGGCTTATGGTAACACAATATCAGCCATTACAGATATTCGCGTTTTCAAATCGTTAATTTAGTCGAAAAACATAGACGTGGCAAATTCGGATGGGATTAAAATCGTAAAGTCTCTGAAACAAAAGGTTATCTAGAAAACTAGTAGCCTACTGTCCAAATAGCACTTCAGATGATGTGTTGTATTAGTGATTGCTAATGATCGTATAGAAAATAACTTCTTAGCTACAAACCCACCTAACTCAAAGATTCTGTTAAAAGTAAATATCCCCACTGGGTAATGAAAGCTCTGTATGTTTGAGATGTTGTGAATCAGTAGGGTCAATGCTGTTTTTATCGTATTTAATAGACAGGATCTACCACTGATTGCCCCAGTACTGAAGATTTAAACTGCTTCTGAAAGGCAATAAATTATCTGATAAAATGAATGAATATACCCATAAACACTGCCATACATCACAATTAGTAACAATGGCTTTCTTCCACTTGGAGTTCATCTACCTATTAATAACTTGTTTTCTCTGTGATTGTCTATATGAAAGTTCACACAAAAATGAAAATTCAGTATTTATGTACTCACCCTGATGTTGTTCTACATCTGTATTGCCTTTTATATGTTTATATACATATATATAAAATACTGTAGTACACACACACATGCAATTGTTCTTTCTGGTCCTTGAATCTTACTGGCTGAGAGACTTTTCCAGGAATGCGATATTCTAGTGATAACAGAACTCCAACCATTTCACCATTTGCATCACTCCGCTTGCAGTATTTCTCACAGAGAGTGTCATGGTGGACACCCAAATGTACTATAATTTTATAAATAATACTGTTTTTGTGTCATGGAATGTAGTTTTAAGAGTTGTTTTTTTTTTTTTTTTTAGGCAAGAATGTAGTTGTTTAGTCAAATCAAGTCACCTTTATTTATACAGATTGTCAAAGCAGCTTTACAGTATCAAATAGGAAAATAGTGCGTCAATAATGCAAAAAGAAAATAGTAAACACTCAATTTTCAGTGAAAGGCATTTCAATATTGAATCCAGTGATGTCATGGTCCAGCTCAGTTCAGTTTAAATAGTATCTGTGCAATCAAGTCGACGATATTGCTGGAAATTAAGTGTCCCCAACTAAACAAGCCAGAGGTGACAGCGGCAAGGAACCAAAACTCCCTCTGTGACAGAATGGAGAAAAAACCTTGGGAGAAGCCAGGCTCAGTCGGAGGGGCCAGTTCTCTCTGACCAGACGAACCAGCAGTTCAATTCCAACTGCAGCAAAGTTAGATTGTGCAGAGGACTCATCTGGTTTCTGTGGTCTTGTCCTGAGTGAAGACTTCGTCACCTAGACGGCCATCGGGACAAGACCACGGGATCCAGATGAGTCCTCTGCACAATCTAACTTTGCTGCAGCATGGAACAACCTGCTGATTCATCTGGTCAGAGGAAAACTGGCCCCGACTGAGCCTGGTTTCTCCCAAGTTTTTTTCTCCTTTCTGTCACCGATGGAGGTTTGGTTCCTTGCCGCTGTCACCTCTGGCTTGCTGGGGACACTTAATTTCCAGCAATATCGTCGACTTGATTGCACAGATACTATTGAAACTGAACTGAACTAAACTGTTTAGAATAAATAAAGACATAATACTCTCTACAAAATACAGTGAGCTTTTAATACAGTAATACAATATGCTTTTAATGAAGCGACTCGGCGTTCCTTCGTTACTAGTTCTAAAGTGATGTTTTGGAAGTAGTAACTGAGGCTTGGACTCAACTGTCAACTTCCATGGCAGAAGGAAGTTCTGCACAAAAGAGGCCTTTTAAAGACACTCCATCTTTTTTTTTTTAAACACTTGTGTCGTCGAACTGTTGTATAAATGCAATATCACACTCGAAGCTGTGTGATATGGCTGTATATCAGCACGGCTGTGATTCGGCCCTATCAAGCCTCATATGTTCTTTGTTACCACAAATTGTTACCACCATTTTCATCTGTTTTCACATTTTCAACTGTTGTAATTGTTCTGTGCTAAATCTATTTTGATTAGAGGAAAAATGCAAAATATAATCATGTAGTTTACCCAGATGATTTCTGGGATGTGATTGCTTTGATCCATTTGGTTTACTCTGCTAATTTACTGATATAGTCTTTTTCATATCCAGAAATGAGGTGATTGCGTAGACTTGGCTGTATTTTGACAGATGCTCTGGGTGAACGGAGCGACTAGATGTTAAGTTCTCACTCGCCTTTAGTGTTTTCACTGTGTCAGAGATCCAGCTGACCTGCGTTTGCTGATATGAAGCGTAATAGTTCAGTAATTGAGCAGGGGAATTAAATTTTACTTATGCCCAATTATCCACTGAATCTGCTGTCTGCTAAATGAGATTATTGCAATAGCATAAGTCTCTCCCATTGGGTTCCATTAACTTTGATTACTGCAAATTATTTACTTACAGCTCTGGTCCATATTGCACTGATGTGCCATAGAAAAGTCATTTAGCACTTCACACACACTCAATACATTGACGCGGTTACACAATACAGTAAGGTAGTGGACACACACATATAGGTCATTTAGAAGAGGAAAGGCTGATTGAGAAGTAAAGGTTAGATTTTCTGCGATTAAATATAAGATATAAATGTGGCATCTACAGCCAATTGTTGTATAAAACATTCTCAAATGGTGGGATGAGAACCAAAAAAAGGTATGTTATAAAATTATAATACGTTTGAGCAAAATGTTATGAAGTTATGAGAAGTTTTTCATCTTTTAGGTCAGAAGCGTATGTGCTAGTATGCAAATGTAAATTTGAAAGCTTGGCCAGTGTATTGCAAGCAGGCAGTTTCAAGTTTTTCCTTTTTTTTTTTTTTTTTGGTAACACTAATTGCGCATAAATTACACACTTCATATTTAAATATCACATCAGAACTTGTTGTTGAATAAAATATTTTCATTGACTAAAAATGTGTTGGATTTCAGTCAACTGAGGGGGTATAAATTGATTCTCTTTGCCAGTGATATGATTATTATTTTATTAGATTCAGGGGCCTGCAATATATTGACATTACAATTTTATGTGCCTCTTTCGAGAGGTTTTTCTTGTTGTGTCAGTGTCAAAATTATAGAAGCCACCGAATACCACAGAACAACAACAAAGATAAATTATCCAACAAATTAGATTTTTTTTCTTTTCCAAAAATTTTACAATGTACAAACAGCAAGATATAAACTCAGAATTCTGACTGTCTTTTTCACAATACAGAGGTAATTCTCTCCACAGTATAAACTAAAAGATAAAAAAAGCAATTTTGACTTTTTTTTTTGATTGCAGTTGAAAGTTTATCTCTGAATTTACATTTCTCAATGTTTACACTGTTTTGAATTGAGAGTTTATATATTGCAATTCTGAGTTTACATCTCACAGCTCTGCAAAAAAGTCCAAATTGTGAGATAAAAAAGTCATAATTATTTTATTTATTTATTTGCATTGTTATATCATATGTGATTCTGGACCACAAAACCAGTCTTAAATCGCTGGGGTATATTTGTAGCAACAGCTAACAATAAATTGTATGGGTCAAAATGATACATTTTTATTTTATGCCAAAAATCATTAGGATATTAAATAAAGATCATGTTCCATGAAGATATATTTTAAATGTTCTACCGTAAATATATCAAAACTTAATTTTTGATTAGTGATATGCATTGCTAAGAACTTCATTTGGACAACTTTAAAGGCGATTTTCTCAATATTTTGATTTTTTTTGCACCCTCAGATTACAGATTTTCAAATAGTTGTATCTCAGCCAAATATTGTCCGATCCTAACAAACCATAAATCAATGGAAAACTTATTTAGACAGCTCTCGGAAGATGTTGAACCCTTATGATTGGTTTTGTGGTCCAGGGTCACATATTGTTAGTCACTGGATCAATGTGTTACACCCATACATTTGACTAAAGTGAATGAATATGACATGACAAAATAGTGAGTAAATTTAAAAGATATTTTCATCAAAAGATAAAACATCATCAAAAGTCACATTAAACCATCTACTGATTAAAAAAAAAAAGAATAATAATTTACACTTTTATTTTTTTTTTTTACTGTGTTTTGATATTTCTTAATGTGAATGCATATTGCCATTATTATTTTGTGGCCTGCAGATCTAACCACTCTATTTGGCTTGGCATTCCTACACATTCCACCAGGACTCAGTCCAAGCATGGAAAGAAACACACAGAGAGCGAAAGCCAGCAAAGCGGCCAGCAGTTGACAGGAACCCAGCTGTTTGGAGGCCAGCGTAGCTCACTTTAATGACAAATGCAAAGCGGAGGGAAAACCTCTAAGGCCTAATTTCGTGACATTGTCCCTCTCCTAATTGAGAAAATTTCTCTCGTTCTGACTCGTTCTCGCCGTGCCAGCTTCCTCGCCCTCGCAGCGAAAAGGAGCAGGCCTAATTTCATTCGGGTTTGTCTTAGGACAACCCTTTTAGATGTTTAATTCAATCCCAATTTTGTGTAATCAGGCAAAAGGCTTCCCCCGAGGTACAGCGACGCTACGAGGACCCGCCGCTGACAATTTGCAAATGTAATTGGTCCACGTATCTCTCTCTTTCTCCACCCCTTGGTTCCACCACAGGCATTATTAACTAATATCACTTTTGAATGTTTTTCATCTATTTTATCACTCGGCTTTTCAATTGGTACCTCCGCTCACATATCCAGACTCATCTCGCGGCCCCATGGATGCGCGCGGGACAAAACGCGAATGTCGGGAACATCATCCCGCGTTTACCTCAAGGCAGCTGCGTTGTTATTGTAATATTCATATTTCTCTGGATTTACAGCCGCTGGATATTGAGTACAAAATCCATTATCATTTGTATATTTTAATTATGCAAATGAGGCTGCTCAGCTGGCTTGCTGATCCTGCAGGGAAGCCTAACTTCATTTCGGGTGATTACAATTTATCCAGTCGAGTCACTTTAATTGTAACAAGCTAATTACCTTGTTTCATTTAGTTTTAACAATGCCAAAAGAAAAGCGTACGGTGATAGCACACTCTCTCACCGGGGGCCCTGACAAATCAGGCCCAATAACAAGAGCCAAAGAGAGAATGAAATTGGGAAAAGATGAGCGAGATCGAAACCATTTCTTCTTTACGGATGTATCCTGATCATAATACACACTCACTGCTTCAGCAGGGGAGACCGGGGCTAGTTGTCACATTTTACACCAGTGAATATTTTACAAGGTAGGTTGTTTTTTGAAATCAGTTTCTGTCTAAAGTCTATGAACATTTACACAATTATTGTCAAAAAAATAAAATAAAATAAAAAATACAGCTCATTTCACCTTTTGTGACAACATGCCCCAATGGCAGTCAACAATTACAGAAATATAATGAGCTTGTGGTTTTAGTTTGGATGTAGCTCAAATAGTAGAGCATGGCGCTAGCAACGTCAAGATCATAGGTTCGATTCCCAGGAAAAGCAAGAGCTGATAAAATGTAGAAATTGTAACTTGAATGCAATGTAAGTCGCTTTGGATAAAAGCGTCTGCTAAATGGATGATAGGATTCATTCTAATGTATTCTAGTTTAGGACAGTTTTGAAATCTGATTTTAAAACCAACATATAAAACCTTTGTGTACTTGGACCTTTGAGTCAAAACCTTATTACTGAGATTAAAGTCAGGATCACATCAAATCGTCATTAAAACAGCCCTTCTCTACCTCAGTTCACTGATACAAGTGGGTTTTCCTTCCCACAAGCTATCGTCATTGAATAAGTGACGCACAAAGTCACTTTCCTTCACCTTCTCTGTTCCTCTCTGGTGGAATCCACACCATCACATTTTTCAAGAAGCAGATCACACACTCACGATCAATCAATCAATCAATCAATCAGTGAATCAGTCAATCAATCAATCAATCAATCAATCAATCAATCAATCAATCAATCAATCCATCCATCCATCCATATTCACTTTTCTGCATTTCTTCTCTTCTCTAGCTTGCTTCCTAATCTAGTTGTATAATAAACCTGAAGTCTGTGATAGTCGATTTTTACAAAAGACTAACTTTATCAACAATTATCAGCAACATGTTAGCTTGTTTTAGCAGGAAATAACTGTGTATGTTATCTAAAAGATATGATACACAAAATCACAAACACAGACAATAAATACAGTTAATCTGGGATTTTTTTTTTTTGCACCTGAATTTAGGCAGACATTTTTAAACATTTTTTCAATGAAAGTAAGACTGCTAGTTGGTCAGACTAGTTAACTGTATACAGTCTTAAAAGAACAGTTCACCCAAAAAATGAAAATGTACTTACTCTCAGGTCGTCCAAAATGTAGATGAGTTTGTTTCTTCATCAGATTTGCAGAAATGTAGCATTACATCACTTAATTGCTCAGCAATGGATGCTCTGCAGTGAATGGGTGCCGTCAGAATGAGAGTCCAAACAGCTGATAAAAACATCACAATAATCCACACCACTCCAGTCCATCAGTTAACATCTTGTGAAGAGAAAGGCTGTGTTTATAATTAACAAATCCCATTCACTGCAGAGGATGCAGAGTGATAGAATGCAACATTTCTCCAAATCAGTTCTCATGAAGAAACAAACTTGAATCTTTTCAGCAAATATTTTTGGGTGAACAATTTCTTAACATAATGGCAGTGTTCATGCAAGTCACTAACATTTATTCATGTCAGCTGGAGTGTTGCTGTCACAAAAAAAGTATTTCCTAAAGACTTACTGTGCTCTAATTGCTATGCTGATAATAGTTTTCTCCCCAACTGATTGATTGATTGATTGATTGGTAGGTAACACTTTAGTATAGGGACCAATTCTCACTATTAACTAGTTGCTTATTAGCATGCCTATTATTAACATGTTGGCTGTTTATTATTACTTATAAAGAACATATTCTGCATGACCATATTCTACATCCCTAATTCCAATACCTCAACTTAAAAACTACCTTACTAATTATTCATAAACAGCAAATTAGGAGTTTATTGAGGCAAAAGTCGTAGTTAATAGTTTCGTAAATGAGAGAATTGGACCTTAAAATAAAGTATGACTGATTGATTTTTTCTCTCTCTCTTTCTATTCATAATCAGCATCATATCTGCTCAACAGATGGACAGAAACAGTGACACTAAAAGGGTTGGTCTTCCAATCATGTCAATCACTCTAACAATTACCTTGGTGGCTTTATTGATCAAGGACATACTGTAATCTGTGTCTAATGTGTTTAATTCCCTATAGGGATCCATTTTACAGCTCTTATGTCATAGACAACTCAAACAGAGCCTGATTGAGCAGCACCACACCACTGTTGATCTATAATCTTCAGAATACATAAAAATACAGCCTTTATTGTGTGGTTTTGATTGTAATATGCTCTATTAAGACTGCTTGAACTGACCGCTGCATGAGTCTCAGTGCGTCGCTGTCCTTGGTGCTGAAACACTCACAAACCTCGCAAAGCTGGCTATCTACAACTTAGTAATAAAATGAGTGTTTTAATAGATTAAAAATGCTAATTTTTAATTGTGATGACCATGATTAGATTGGAAATCTGCTTCGTTAAGCGTTCAAAACATATTACTGTATCCAGTGAGTGTAGAGTTAATGTGAATGGCATATTTATATCTTTGTCCTGTAAAGAGCCACAAGGACACTCATGAGTGAAAAACGTATTTACCTCAGAACTTTTAAACTGTGCTTTTAAAAGTAATTCTGCTGGATGTTAAGACAGATTGTCGCGCTGAAAACCAAAGCGCTTTAACCTATTAAGAAGTCTGACCCCGTCATTCCCTATCAGAGTGAAAGCATTTTTATTAACAGTTTACAGAAACATCTTCATGATTACAACTTTCTGACCAATCAAAGCGCGTGGCATCAGATTACCACGGCAACATCTGGAGGGCCACTAATGTGCTGCATATGTTTTTCACTGTTAATGTGTAAACATGTTTTTTTTTTTTTTGTTTGTTTGTTCTTTCTTTCTCCAGCAGACTTTCACTTAAGAATGATAAACTGAGCTTTTCCACTCTTTAGCAAGAGTTCAGTAATCCGTATGGATAAATCACCGGGGTCAGATGGTAACCAGAGCACTAGTGATGACATTAAAATGCCCAGGAGCACTTAAAAAATAAAGCAGCTGTCAATTCAGCAGTTTCGCATGAAGTGTGCATAGCAACAAGCATGTTTATTGAGATGTTTAAAAACAATAACATATTTACATAAAGGCAAATAGGACATTAGCTCATATGTGTGTGTGTATGTGTGTCTATATAGAGGCACAATGAATTAAATGTTTTATGTAAATGTATTACGTGTGTATTATGTATTAAATGTATTTAACTTTCATTTGGTCTAACTCATCTTAAAAATTAAAATTAAAATAAAATAAAATAAAATGTGTCTATATGTAGGCACAGTATATATAAATGTGTTCGTATTGCCACCTTTCTTTTGGTCCACCTTAAGATAAGATAAGATAAAATAAAATAAAATAAAATAAAATAAAATAAAATAAAATAAAATAAAATAAAATAAAATAAAATAAAATAAAATAAAATAAAATAAAATAAAATAAAATAAAATAAAATAAAATAAAATAAAATAAAATAAAATAAAATAAAATAAAATAAAATAAATTAAAATTAATAAACAAACACATAAATAAATGAATAAATAAATGTGTTTATATGTAGGCACAATTTATATTTGTCTACAAAAGTAATATCTATTATTTAAGCAAAAATGTTTAATCAAACGTTTTTTAAGATCAAGTGAAGCATAAATTCATTCAGGTGTGTCCAATTTTTTTATATAATGATCTAAACTATTGATTAATATAACTATACTGCATAAATGCTAATTAAACATTACATTGGTGCAAAATTGGTGAATTACCTTTACAATAATTTCATAAATGACTTAATTTGTTTTTATATTTTAATATATTTTAAGATGCAATTTATTCCTGTGATAGCAAAGCTGAATGATTCTTCAGAAATCATTCAAATTTGCAGCTGATTTGCTGCTCAAGAATTTTTTTTTTTAAATTATTATTATCAATGTTGAAAACAGCTGTGCTGCCCAGTATTTTTGTGGAAAATATTTTTATTTTTTATTTCAAAATTCTTTGATTAATAGAGTAAAAGAACACCATTAATTTGAAATAGAAATCTTTTGTAACATTATAAATGTATTTACTGTCTTTTTAAATCAATACAATGTGTCCTTTCTGAATAAAATTATTGAAAAAATAATAATAAAAAAAAAACTTACTGATCTCAAAATTTTGAATGGCAGTGTATTACATTTACTCACTGTATATTTCATGTGCTTAAATGTTGTTACATTCTATTGATATTTGCTGTGCTCAACTGTAATATTATTAATATTTGGCAGTTAATCTATGAAATATCAAATAACAGGCATGTTATGTTTGATGTACACATGTAAACACAGTTTTTACATCAGCATTAAACACACAACAGATTTAGGTGAATTATTTAGAGATAGATTTCTGATACACAGATACACATCTCCTTAATAACAAGAAAATATGAAAAACAATTTAGCATTGATTATTTCCTCCCATTACATCAACTTGTTTGTGTGAACATCAAAAACAACAGACAATGTATTTGTGAGTGTCATGTGTTTAATCCTGTCGATTACAGCACGCGGTACAGCAGTGGATGAAGGGCAGTGTAGTGAGCAGTTCAGGACGCTGTATCAAATCACATTAAAGCCAGATTAATTTCATGTGTTTGTTATTGTCTCCGTTTACAGCTAATGACAGTGTTTATTTAAACAGCAAAGAGATGCTCTGATATTTGTTCTGTTAATAATTAGATGTGCTAATGACTGTTTGTGTTTGATTACTAAATGCTGCACTGTTTCATTAAAAAGCACAATATATCTATCATCTGTCTGTCTGTCTGTGTTGTTTTGTAGGTCAGTATTACTGCTTGTATCAAAACAATTAGATAAATGAATCACCATGACTGTGAATGTCTCTCTCTCTCTCTCTCTCTCTCTTTAAATCAGTCATTGACTTTCCAAATATGATGGATGAGAACCAGTGAGAAGGGCAGTTATTAATATAGTGAAAAACAACCTGTTTTCTCTCTTTGCAGTATTTGATTTGTTATTGTCAGTGAACAATGAGCTGTGATCTAATCTGTGCTCTCCCATATTTGCCACTTTATGATTCCCTGGATTAAAACTGGATCAGAGGATTACACAATTAATACGACTTGAGAGAGCAGAGGCATGCTGACGTAAGCTATTTTTTCCTGGATAGATTCTGCCCATCAAGGCTGCATTTATCTGATAAAAATACAGTAAAACTGCCTAAAAATTTGAAATATTATTAAGATTTCAAATAGCTGTTTTATGTGTGAATGTGTATTAAATTGTAATTTATTCCTTTGATGCAAAGCTGAATTTTCTGCAGGCTTCAGTGTCACATGATCCTTCAGAAATCATTCTAATATGCTGATTTGCTGCTCAAGAAACATTTCTGATTATTATCAATGTTGAAAAGAGTCATTTTGATAATATAGCGATCCTGAAATGGTTAATACGGACATCCAGCCAAACGATACTATGTCAGTATGCTAATTCACAAAAGGACCAATCAGATCCTGGCTGTCCTGTCTTCTCTTTGCTCAGATTACTCAACTAACGCCAAACTTGCTTTGCCCAAACAATGGTGATTAAGCAACAGATTAAACCTCCTCATAAATAATGAAGGGCCGTGATTTCAACACGCTTCCTGTTCACTTCCACTAATAGCCGCATTAAAAGCTCTTTACAAGTCAGTGGTGAGAGGAAGAGAAAAAAGAGCACTTAACGAGTCGGAGAGAAAGACAGGCCGGGATCGGGCCATTCACATGCTGCAGGCCGGCCGAGAGTGATGCCAGCTGATCAATGAGTCAATGAGGTCCTTAAAGGAAGCCTGTCCTAGACTGCTGGAAAGAGCTAATGATGAAGGCAATAAAAGGCCTGGCTCTCAACCGGCGTAGTAATTAAGGAAGTGGAGGTTAGGAGGTTTTGCTTAACTGATTCACCCTGTGATACTTTTATGACCTTTGCATCCTCTCGCTGTCCGGACAGCATTCAGGAAACATGAGAATAATCCCACATGCAATATATACGGTAATGTTTGGTTCTTTCATATTATTATACTTTGAATATATCTGGGCGATATGTAAGTTGCTCTGAGTTCAAAGATCTCAGACTAATTGGAAGACTGAAGGACACCGTGACACGAGGTGAGTTGTACCACCACCAATTTATTCAGTTAGAAATGACAGCTATGGATGTCTTGCAAGATGGATTTACAGGACAAAAATTTATTTGGAATGAAAAAAAGTCTAATTATAATCATTTTTAAAATGAATGCAAAACAAGGTAATGATAAAGGCGTTGTTACATTAAGTTATTTCTACACTAAACTGACTTAATCTTAGTATTTAAGGTGATTTATTTAAGGTAAAACATATATTTTAATTCAGTCAAAACCAGTTAATTGCCACATGAAGAACATTTTATATTTTTAAGTGAAGAGACATTTTTGTTTGTCATAGATCAGAATTTTTGAAAATACATAAGCATAAAGCTGTATGACATCTACAACATTAGCATATGTGCCATTTATATAGCAGTTAACATCTAGAATATTATAACTGAATGTCTGTGTTATTAAATTTATAATCCATGTTGTTGATTTCAAGTATACACTATATAAAAGTTTTATCTTTTAGACTTAAACCATATTTAAGATGTGGCAGCATCCACAAATATACAGTATATATATATATATATATATATATTATTTAACATGAATGAATCATTCTGACCACAATGGATTTCACCAACAAAAGGGTCACACTCTTAAATATAAAGCTTCCAAAAGAAGGTTATCACAGAGATGTCATAGAAGCACCATTTTTTGCTCCCTAAAGAACTTTACAGTGATCAGTTCTTAAAAGAACAATTCTTTCTTAGTGTAAATAACACCCTTTTCCACTATAAAGAACCTTTCGTGCAATGCAAAGTTTGTGCAAAGAACCATAGATGCCAAGAAAGAACCATAAATACATAATAAACGTAACAAATGCACATTCTGACTTCATACAGTCTTTTTTGTCTTATTTCCATTAAATAGCTTCACTGTGGTGTGTCTTGAAGAATTGAGTTGAATTGAAGTATATAGTTAATTAATTTAACAGTGGGATACAGGAGCTCAGGCTCACCGGACAGTGTAAATGACAGTCATTGGTTACTCTGCTTTGCTAAGCAAACTGACACTGATTAATAACCCAGTAAAGGAAGCTGACCGGCAGCTGACCTGTTTGAGCAGTTTTAATGATCATATATGTTTCTCTTTTTCTCCAAAAGATTTTGGTTTTAAACATTAAGTTTTAAACCGTAAATTAGAATAATTGTGCTGAATTTGGTCCTTTCTGTCTTATAAATTCATAAGTTACATTTGAGATTTTTGCACGATTTTTTATTTTTCCATTTAATGACAATATGCAGTGTGACAACATACCCCATACAGTGTTTCAGAGCATGTTATGACAAAAGATCAGTGTGTGTTCAGTAAATTGTAAATCTTTTTCTTTGCCAATAACTGTAAAATCATTTTCCCCCTGAAGATTGTAGGGTTCGTGTCTATACAGAATTTGACTTTCAAACATAAATTTACCCTCAGAAAGTGTGACAACTAGCCCCGGTCTACATATATGTATGATGACAAACATATTCAAATACATTTACACAAAGATAGGTATAATTCCTGAGAGTGTGTTTTCTATAAAGTATTCTATATGACAAAGTGACAAAGGAATGACAAAGGAAGAAAGTTTTCTGATCTCATTGACAATGGCACAACTTTTCAGATTATCTTCACCAAGATTCAGACGCCAATCTGTAAAAAGTGTAGTTTCCTTCACAACTTTCAGACGGGAGAGATCAAACGTGATATGCCATTATCCATGTTCTGATTCTGTAAAAAGCCCCACCTCTCTGAGATTCTTCGGGATGTGAAGTTCAATGACAGCACCGGCTGCAACGAGCACATTTCTCAAGCTCGTCTCCGGAGCACGAGAGCAACGCGCGGCAGATGCCTTTATATTTGCTCTCATGCCTCGCGCGGTTGACTCAGAGTGATTCAACAGAGCACGACAGCATCAGTTCACTGTCAGCCGCAGAGCTGCATCGCTAAAGCTTGTACTTGGAATATCTTACAAAAGAGCAGAAGCGCGACGCGTCGGCGGAGGAGCCGCGACACACGCCGCTGTCGCGTGGTGCGTGTAAGGTAAGAGCTTCAGCTTTCTGAACGCGTTTTTAAACTTTTCAGAATTGTGTCAAATCTAAAATAATGTCTTTAATAGTCGTGTTTGCCTTTTATATAAGCCTACATTTCATTTCTTATGTGTTCGTTATATGTACAATATCGACGTCAGATGTGGATTATGATCAAAGCTGTTAGTATTTCATGTGGATTCTGTTTTCTATTATTCATGCTTGAAAACATTTGTTAAATATCTGTCAAATTCATCTCTAGAATTGTTTTAAAAAGCATATAAAAACATAAGAACTTTTCGTCTCACGTGTTTGTCTGAAAGTTCAAGAATGTTTGTCGTTTTGTAACAAATTCCATTAAACAAAAAAAAAACAAAAAAAACGTTTTAGGCAAAATGTTTTAGGATCGTCCGTAACTTGTCACAATAATTTCTGCCGGTTCTACTCGGATTTATAGTTTTCCGTTTTCAGATCAATCTCCGTTATTGTAATTCAATGTAATGTGGCCGAAAAAAGTGCAACGGACACTGAAGGTTAAAACTTTTGAATTACTTTGATTTTACTTAAACATTTTTAAAAAAAAATTAGTAGCCTAGTGGTAGACAAACATCTATTACAAGATATTCAACTATCTACTATTATGCTATACATTAATATAGCCTAAGCAGGTTTATATAAAGGCAGCTGTCTTGTTTTGTCGTGCATTTATTTGTGGGACCACTTTTTTAAAACGAAAATGTCCAATTATAAACAAAACTTCCTTGAAGATACTGTGATGGCAGGTTATAGGCTAATCTTTTTATTTTTTTTTTTTTTTTTTAGGCCCGTATATTTTACCTATAGCATTCAGTGAATGGGAGGAGCTTAAGACAGGGATAAAAAAAATAAAATAAAAAAAAAACTTTTATAAAGTGGTTCGTTGTTTTAATCTCATGCCGTTGATTTCAACCAGAAATAGGCGTAAATAGTATTATTTATTTTTCGTCAAGAAGGTCACTAGTGTTACGAAAGATTATTATAATTTCATGAACACGAATGAAGCCATCAATCAAGCTCCCGTGAGGCATGAAGGACACTAAAAAATTCTGTAATTTATGACTGTTCAAGGCAAAAAAATGTTTCTGATCTTTTCAGGGATTGACTGATGTTGAAGAGGGTGAGCTGAAAACAGCTAGAAAACACGATTCTCCTGAGCTTTGGAAAAGGTATGTGCACAAAATATCTCTGATATTTAAACAAAATTATTATGTTTAATTAAAGATATTAATTTTATTTCATTTGAGGAATGTTTAAATGAATCAAAACACTCCATTAATTTAATAAGAATTCATCTTATTTAACAAAAACAGAATAATTATGTGATTCCATGTTTGCTGATTATTGCAACTTTAAAATGTAATTAAATGATACATATTTCACAATTCCATAAAGGCTATGGGTGGCACCACAATGCATCGACTTCTAGCCCTATTTACCTGTCTGATGCTGTCTTCTGTATCACTGTTCAATCAAAAGATGCATGGAGTCTGATTTCCTTACAGTAATAACATATACGGTGTCCATTATAGACTACTGGAAGCCAGCATATTGAACTATGCAGGTAACAATTTCATGCATGTCATGCAATCAAGACTAAACAATCGAGGACAAACCATCTACGAATGCTTTACGTCTGATGAGATTGTATTTAAATGATATTGCTTGATAAGTCTTCACAGACCAAGCGGCATTTAGTCTTGCAATTTTCTGATAGACCTCCAGCATTAAATAAGGATTATAATGTAGGACAGTGTACTTAGGCCTATTTAGACCGCAGTGTACTCTGGGACTTTCTGTTCATGACAATTATAGGTCAGAGAGGAGTCTTTAAAGAGAGCAGGATTCATTGAAGTAAACCTGCTTTGGAAAGTGAAGATGTTTCATTTGTTTTAAAACACAACAGCTTGCCTGAGGTATATTTGGTTAGATGATGGATTTGGTGTGTAATGTCCTATTCTTGTAGCTATTAGGTTCCCCATCTTTTTTTCTTCTGTATTGACCCCGACAGGTCACATAAGTAATTTTTTAAACGCATGATTAATTTCACAGTAGGGTTAGCATACATAGATGAAGTTCAATGCATCACATGAACTATGATTTAAGGCCTATGTTAACTGTTCAGCATGAACAGTTGTCATCATCAGCGGTCTAATAAACATGCATTTTCAATGGATAGTTCAACTGGTCTTTGTTATAATTAGTATTATGAGGCAGTTTTTCACTTTATGTACATATAAGACATAAGCATACCATACAAATTGAAATACGAATATATAGGCCTGCACGAAAATACCAACCAAAGTTGTATGGCATTTTAATATTACAATTATTGAAGCATATGTGAGGTAATGCTAATTAAAATTTAAACGCTTAATGAGCATTATTCTACAGTGTTACCAAATCATTTAAATGTAGTGTATTTATGATATCATATATTTTTTCATATTCCTGTAATGGGATGAGGGGTCGCATGAGCTGCTCTTTGGCTATTGGGAGACAAAAGCCAGCGGGATGGGATCTAAATTAGGTTTAGGGGGCTGCAGATGGGACCCTCTCTTTCCTGTCAATTTGACTTGGCTTTTCAAAACACTTGACCTTTTGTACTAATTCTATTATCGCGGCAAAATGGAAACGTCACAATTAAGCCCAATATTCCTATTATAATTACGTGCAATGCCATCAGCATCGTTATAATAGCCTAACTCGTAATGCCGACATTTAAAATACAAATCCTGAAGTGTCTTTGTAGCGAAGATTTTTTTTTTCTTCTGCAAAAAAAAAAAGAAAAGAAAAAAAAAGCCATTTTTAATATAGTAATTGTATTGTTTCATATTCGGATCAATAGCGCACCTTCTATTGTAGGAATGATATTGATGAGACAGTTTGTCGGACAACGTGTCATCGGCATCAAGCGATTAGTTTTATTCTCAGTTGTGGTCGATTCAGTACGTACAGCCCATGTGTTACCCTCATAATGATGAAAAAATGACATGCCGACATTTGTTCCCTTTCGCTTGATTTATGAATGCGTTGAAATTGGCTCAATATGGCATGACAGTTTGGACAGTTTCAGTGTGTGACGATTGCAGATGCTGATAACGAAATGATAAAGCATTAATAAAATATATATATATATATATACCTGACTGCTCAACACACTTAAAAAAAAAAAAAAAAAAAAAAATGATTGGGCTACTTTTACTGCTTAAAAAAAACAATGTGTTTGGATGCTTAAAGCGGAGGAATCAAACTGTAGGCGTCAAAAAAATTATTCAGTTAAAATCGACTAAAATATTACGGTTTAATTATTATTTTGCATCATCCTATCAGTAGCTAAAATACATTAGGCTTACAATAAGTTTCGTTAGATTCAGGCTTCAATATAAAACCTAGTATAAAAACGCGCGATTAAATTATTAATGTTGTGAGAAAATGTTTTGGTCTGGGCTACATGGCTATTTTCGGCGCGTTATGTTCTAATATTTTAAAGTAACACACTTTATTTATGAAACAGTGTCTCTTCTTCTCCATGCTATTATACCGATTGCTCACGGCTGGATCTCGGGAGTTTTTCGTCTAATTCAGATGTGAACTCGAGGCGCGTTTGAGTGGCAGTCAGTGAAACGTCATTGGCTCTTCAGAGGGGCAGAGCCACGCCAATCACTCACAGCGCGCGCCGGCAATAAGAGCCAGTGTGTGAGACGCGCGCTTATTCGGGCTTTCTCTACTCTTACTACTGATGCTGGACTCGATAAAGGAGCCTGTTGTGATATTGGCCATTTATCGTGCTTGTATTTATAAAGTTCGCGCTCTCGAAGGCACATTTCCAATTTTGTATGTGGAATAGGCTGCGACATGATTTGAATTTTGTAGCGTTTGGACATCTCCGGCAGCGCGCGGAGGTAAGAAAAATACTAACTTTTTTATCGTCTCCGAGTCCGTTTAAAAATTATGTTTTTGTTCAGGTTTAGGCTTTTTAAGTGTCATTTGTTCGCGGAGTAAAAAAGTGAAAGTGTGGATACAAATAGGCTACATTTGTTTTTATGGTAAATGTATTATTATTATTATTATTAGGCTAACATTGGGCTATTATATGATACATTAGCCTACCTAAACCTAAAAAAAGCGACGTTCTATATTCTGTGTGAAAAAGTCGGAACAGAACGGTGAGGCCGACAGAACATTCTACAGGAAAATCTGCTTGAACTCTGCAAATTTCGCTACATTGTTATTTCCCCACATAAAGTGATCAAAAAATTGTAAAATAATTACACAGCATTAAAGGCATTACGCGCTTTTTCTTTTTGCATTTTCACACAGTGACAAAAAGTGTTCGTGCTTTAAGTCTTTAAGGAATAAAATTAATCATCGCATGTTGTTGGCACACTGATTTAGTTCTTCATTTATTTATAATTTTTTTTTTAAATACATATCCTTTTTATTTAATTTGCGATCATATTGAATAGCATTTTTATTTTCTCTCGCTTTTCATATGGGTTTTTATTTTGTGTCGTTCTGCGAGTTTTTATTTCACCCGCATCATATTCTGATCTACAAACAATGTGTCTGACATGTTAAAAAAGCTTTACAGTAATTGTGCAAGTTGTGTTAATTCTCTCTCTCTCTCTCTTTTATTATTTTTTTTTGGTATAGTGAAATAAAAAATCTAAAGTATTATCAGAGTAATATTCTTTATACTGTGCATAAATGAATTAATGCAACTGAATCTTTTTTTTTTTTTTAATTCCTTTATTTTTATTGCTAAATCATCTTTTTAAATGTGTTTACAGACAAACACCTCCACTCATTGGTCTCCAAAGAATGGAAAAGAGTCTTCTGCCTGGACCAAAAGACATTGTGATGGCCACCCCACCAAGTTCATTCCAGCAGGAGCCGCTCACGCCTCCAAGATCCTCGCTTAAGCCCAACCAAGTTGGGCAGGTCATCCTCTACGGGGTGCCTATTGTCTCGCTGGTGATTGACAATCAAGAGCGCTTATGCCTGGCTCAGATATCCAACACCCTTTTAAAGAACTACAGCTACAATGAGATCCACAACCGCCGAGTGGCTCTGGGCATCACCTGCGTGCAGTGCACCCCGGTCCAGCTGGAGATCCTCCGGCGGGCGGGCGCCATGCCCATCTCCTCCCGTCGCTGCGGCATGATCACCAAACGGGAGGCAGAGCGACTGTGCAAGTCTTTCCTCGGTGAGAACTCTCCACCCAAGCTGCCAGACAACTTCGCGTTCGACGTGATGCATGAATGTGCTTGGGGCTGCCGGGGAAATTTCATCCCGGCACGCTACAACAGCTCCCGGGCCAAATGCATCAAGTGCTCCTACTGTAATATGTACTTCTCCCCTAACAAATTCATCTTCCACTCGCACCGCACGCCCGAGGCCAAGTACACACAGCCAGACGCCGCCAACTTCAACTCCTGGCGCCGGCACCTTAAACTGGCAGACAAAACGGCACCGGAGGACCTGTTGTTTGCCTGGGAGGACGTAAAAGCCATGTTCAATGGAGGAAGTCGCAAGAGGGCGCTTCCGTCCTCTAACTGCTCGGCCATGGGCTCCGTCAAGGCTGTGAACTCAGTTCTGCCCCACATGATTTCTCCAGATCTGGCCCAGAAGAGAGGCCGGTACGAAGACGATGATGAGCTGGACGGCAACAGCCTCTCGCCCCGAAAGGTCCCGCGCAGTTACCCGGTCATCCCGGTCCCGAGCAAAGGTTTTGGGATGTTGCAGAAGTTCCCGACGACGTCGCTATTCCCCAGCCCCTACACCTTCCCTGCCTTCGGCCTGTGCCCGCAGAAGAAGGACGACAGCGAGGTGACCAACGGACAGAAAAACAGCGGCCTCTCAGGGCTTCTTTGGCCCGGCCGAAAGGATGCTTTTTATCCTCCCTTCTGCATGTTTTGGCCCCCGAGGGCAACTGGGGGTATCCCGGTGCCCACTTACCTCCAGCCCCAACCCAATGCCCTTTCCTCGCTCACAGAGAGCCCGTCCCTCAGACAAGCCTTTTTGGATCTGTCTGAACAAGGCGATGCCGGTTCGGGTCTGGAAACAAACCCTAGATCCGGGCTGTTTGAGAGCGACTGCCCGCCCGTGACCTCTGACCTCCGCCCCACCCCAGAGGGCTGGCTGAAACTCCTAGACGCCCCCTCGCTGCAAGCCCGCAAAGCCAGTTACCACTCTGCCTTCCGGCCGGTGGTCAAAGATGCGGAGAGCATCGCCAAGCTCCACGGCAGCCTGGAGGACTTCGGACCGGAGCGGCACCTTTCTCCTGGCACCAGCTGCAGCTACGACAGCGGAGAGAGCGACGAGGAGCAGGAAGTGGACGTGGAGACCAAACAGGACGAGGAGCAGGAGGACTTCGGCAGCCGAGCTGCGCAGACGCCCCTGCACATGCGTGGGCTTCCCGACAGCAGCGCAGGGGAACCACAGCAGGCCAAAGAACCGCCCTCCTTCCCGAGCACTCCCGCCGAGACCTCGGCAGAGGACAAACCTGGCCTCGCTGTCAGTCCGCCCACCATCCTCAAAGTCCCCAGCCCCGTTCACGGCTCGCTGGAGGAAAGCAGCGCGTACAGAAATGTAAATATTCCCTCCAGGCACTTTAACTAATTATTTAAATGCGGGCCATTGGCTGGCAGGGGCCATATGCGTAACAAGATTGATAGCCTGTGTTCCCTGCAGAAATGAAATATTCAGAGCTCTTTGATCCCTTCTAATAAGCCCAGTCGTGTTTTGTTTAATGGCGACATTATGTTTGCTCCCCTTTGTCACTTCTGCCTATTAGCCCTTTTAATCTTTAACCCTCTGACGCTACATTAACAGACAGAGCGACAGGGATCGAAACGGGAATTCTTTAGCAATTAGCCTCACGCACGTTGATTTATCTAGAGGAACTCGGTAGCACGACAAAGCCGAACAAACATCAGGATCATATATAAAACATAACAGCGTTGTCGTGCTCAAGGCTAATCAATTCTGTGCTTTTGGCTGACTGATATATTTTGTTGCTCTATGTTCAACCTTTGGCCTGATGTTATGAATCAGTTCTAATCAGACATCGCTGGTGTTTTATGGTTACAGGCTCACAAGAGCAGAGACGATGGGCTGCCAGCATATGCAAGCAAAAACAAAACCACCATCTCAGGTGAGAAATGAATGTGAAGTGAATGTTGTTGCAATATAATGAATGTGGAAATTGCAATGTGATTATTCTGTGCATTTTATACAAATATATATATATATATTGTAAAATTAGTCAAATTAAATGCATTATTTTATTTTACTTTGAAGTTTTTTAGACCGTATATATAAATATGGTCACACTTTTAAGGTCCATTTCTTGCTATTAACAAACCTAAATAAACTCCTAATTTGCTGCTTATTAATAGTTAGTGCGGTAGTTGTTAAGGTGAGGTATTGGGTAGGATTAGGGATGTAGAATATGGTCATGCAGAATATGTGCTTTATAAGTAATAATAAACAGCCAATATGTTAATAATTGGCATGCTAATAAGCAACTAGTTAATAGTGAGAACTGGTCCCTAAAATAATAAAATTTTACACCTTTACCTTAACATTCAATTCACATTTGTTTTTTTTTGTTTTTGATTTTTTTTTTTCAGATGACAGCAAAGAGCAGAGCGGCTTTTTTGTCCCGGAGACAGAAACGTCGGCGCCCGAATACTGGCGGGAGAATCCAAGTAAGAACGCACGCCACTTTATCTCCGCTTTACATCCGCCACTTACAGCAAGAGGGCCGCCAAATAATTTGCGCAGCGCAGCTAGCCCATCCCTGCAAGGATATTAAGATTAATCTAAATATAAAAGATACGGGATAGAATATACTCTCGCCGCACTCTTAAAATGGAGCAGCTCTCTCCACAATGTCATTGGGAAAATGTGTTCTGTAGGGAGCCATAACAGTTCAGCAAGACAATCAGCTCAACGCCAGGAAGGTGACAATCACCATTTGAACAATATCAGACGGAAATAATTGCCTTTTGCTTGGCAAAATCTTCCATTAGAAAGATCATAGCTTATTGCCTTTTATATGTCAGAAAGACATTAAAAGTGTTTTATGACATCTACGGCAACATTTATATTATCTAGCCGATAATGATCTCCTCATATAACGTATAATATATTTGAAAAAATTACATGAAACAAATTAAATGAAACCACCTTTGCCTGATTGCTAAATGTCTCCGAGGGGCTACTGGGAAACGTGATTAGAACTTCTGATTTTCCAAAGAGTCTAACGGCAGTGTCTTAAAGATAGTTCTGTTTCTTGGGAGGGAGGAAAAAAATAATCTAATTTTCCATTTATATAATGCAAACTGCCTTGGCTTTGACTATTCACGGTTAATTGACTGTCAAACGAGGTTGTTATCCTCAGGCACTGTCTGCAAATTTGCTTGTCAAATGAGACAGAGAGAGGAGGAGAGCGAGAACAAGACCGCTTTCCAAATGAGGAACGCCTTGTTCGGCTTAAGGAGGCAAGACGGGAAATGAGAAGAGAGAGAGAGAGAGAGAGAGAGAGAGAGAGAGACGTCGAATGAGGGGAAGATTATACCAACGTGTTGGATCACTTCATTTGAGCCATTTGCGATATAGACACAAAAACACAGACGCCGTCGTGCAGCGCGGACGTACCGACTCCTAAGGATTGCAATCAAAACTGTTTCGAATAATTTCCTGATTCAATAGCGCAGTAACATTAACGAAATCAGCTGTTTTCACAATTTCAGGATATTGGCATTTTGCAAGGGCTGTTTATTCGAATGCACTAATCAGAAATTTTGTTGAGCGAGTTATATTCTTTTCATAGTATTATGTCTTTACAGTAAATATGCAGCCATACCATATTCACGATATATGAATACCATTTCCTCACTCCAGAAAAATAGCACTGTATTTTCTTTTTCACTTTGTAAGTCAAATACGTTTGTCTGAAGCATCCTGATGTCAGACTGACATCTACTGTTTGCTGGTAGAACTGCATGATGTGTGTCAGTCTTTCATGTGAACTCTACAGAAACTGACATGAATGGATGCTTGCAATGCTATAAATCTTCAAAGTGTGTGTTTGTTTTTTTTAATCTTCTTTTTTTCTGCTCAGCAGACCAAAGTCAAGACACAAACACTCCCGTATCGCTCAAGAAGGATGTTGAGAACATGGAAAAAGGTGAGATGGCAAGCAAAGACTTCATTAAAGAATATATGTGACCCTGGACCACAAAACCAGTCATAAGGGTCAGTTTTTTTTTTTTTTTTTTTTAATTTGGCCAAGATACAACAATTTGAAAATCTGAGGGTGCAAAAAATCTAAATATTGAGAAAATCGCCTTTAAATTTGTCCAAATGAAGTCCTAAGCAATGCATATCACTAATCAAAAATTAAGTTTTGATTTATTTATGGTAGGAAATTTACATGGAGCATGATCTTTATTTAATATACTAATGATTTTTGGCATAAAAGAAAAAGCAATAATTTTGACCCATACAATGTATTGTATTGTTATAAATATACCCGTGCTACTTCTGACTGGTTTTGTGCTGCAGGGTCACAAATATGTTTGGGGTCAGTAAGACTTTGTTTAAAAGAAATTGATACTTTTATTCAGCAAGGACGCATTCATTTGATCAAAAGTGACAGTAAATGCATTTCTAAAGTAACAAATGATTTGATTTGAAATATATGCCGTTCTTTTGAACTTTATATTCATCAAAGCATCTGTTTTCAGCATTGATAATAATCAGAACTGTTTGTTGAGCAGCAAATCAGCTGATTTCTGAAGGATCATGTGACACTGAAGACTGGAGTAATGATGCTGAAATTACAGCTTCGATCCCAGCAATAAATTCTCTTTTACAAAATATTAAAAAAGAAAAAGCTGTTATAAATAGTAATAATATTTCACAATTTGACTGTATTTTTAAACAAATAACTGCAGCCTTGGTGAGCAGAAGAGACTTTAAAAACTCCTACTGACCCCAAACTTTGGAACGGCATGCAAAATGTTTCAAATACATTTTTGTAACTGCTCTAGATGTAATAGTTGATATTTCAGCGCAGCTCAGCGTCTGATCTTGATTTATCGTGTAATCTGTCCTTCAGAGGAACTCCAGAAAGTTCTCCTTGAACAGATAGATTTACGGAGGAGACTGGAGCAGGAGTTTCACGCTCTGAAAGGCAGCTCTCCATTTCCAGTTTTCCGTAAGTGTCCTTACATTCACTTCATGTGTTTTATCATCATGTGGAAATCATAGAACCTGCTTTATCTGATCAATAAATCAGTATAACTCCATAAAACCATTTCCATTTTAAAAATAAGCCCAAAAACAATCAAACGAACCTTTCTTTAGGCCACTACATAACTGTAAAAGGCTTTATATATGAACTCCATATTTGCCTGTCCTACAGATAACTTTCAGGACCAAATGAAGAGAGAACTGGCTTACAGGGAAGAAATGGTGCAGCAGTTACAGATGGTAAGGAGGTTTCATCTACAGTAAGATCATAATTTCCCATCTGATTAATTTACTCGTGAATCATACAAATATCCCACATGCAGCCCTGTTATATAAGTAATCTGCTGTAGCAGGCTAAATCGATGTTAAAGTAGAAATGTAAGACAACCAGCAGACTAGCAGCAGGGTCTGGTGTCTCGTAATCTTTTGTTGTCTAGAACTGGTTCAACATTGCACAGCGCTGCGGCATCAATCACTGGTGCATCTGTGTTTTAACACATGGATGATGCTGGCAGACTGCCACTGTGTGTTCTCTCAGTTCAACACCATCCGTCAAGCCAGGGGAGATCATATATGAGAGATTACAGTGTGACAGATTGAAAGCTGAACTTCTGTAATGCAGAAAACTATAGAGATGAATACATAATGAAGTTTTCCTTTTGGTGTTGTATCACCACATAGTTAAGCAGTAAGGTATGAGAAGCCTCGTGAATTGTGAATATAGTCACGTATTTTTAATTTACAGAAGCATGGCTGGCCTAATGTGTTTATGATTTTTTATTTTATTCAGTAAGAATGCATTAAACTCATAAAAGTGAACGTAAAGACATTTATGTTGTTACAAAAGATTTCAATTTCAAATAAAAGCTGTTCTTTTGAACTTTCTGTTCATCAAAGAATGCTGAAATCTATCACAGTTTCCATACAAATAACTGTTTTCAATATTGATAATAATCAGAAATGTTTCTTGAGCAGCAAATCAGCATATTAGAATGATTACTGAAGGATCATGTGACACTTGATATGCTGGAAATTCAGCTTTGATCACAGGAAATAAATGACATTTTAACATATTTTCGCATAGAAAACAGTTATTTTGAATTATAAAAATATTTCACAATTTTACTTTTTTATTTTTATTTTTTACTGTAATTTCAGTCAAATAAATGTAGCCTTGGTGAGCAGAAGAGACTAGAAAATAAAAATAAAGATAAAAAACTTTTAAAAAAAATTACTAAATAACTAAAAATTAGTGCATTTACTGCATTATAAAAATATTAAGTACACAAATTTTCATTAAACATTAATTTATTAAGCAAATGTACTGCAAATTTAGATAGATGATGTATTCCCGAAAATGGTGGATAAGATAAATGTTGTATTGTTGATGGAGAATTTTTTTAATTAGTTAATTAATTCTTTTTATTTATTTTTAGATTCCCTATGCAAACATCATTAGAAAAGAAAAGGTTGGGACACATCTAAACAAAAGCTAAATGGTGAGTATCAAAGTTATTTCATCAAATGAGAAACACAATGTGTTGCAGATTTAATATGAACTTCATGATTTGTCAGCAAACAGCACTATGTTTGACGTTCTTGATTATTTTGAGAAATCCTAGTGACTATATGAATTGTTGTATGTTTTAGGTCAATTCGTTTTTTTGAAATAAAACCAAGCTGCTCTCAACATCTTTTGACACAAAGAGGTTAAATCATCCCCATCTCTGAGGAATCATCAAGCACAACGAAAGCAGCCTCTTGACCGGATCAAATGTTGAACGCTGCCCTTGACAGATCGCCTCAGATCGATGTCCATCTCTCAATCAAACCCAAAGGCATCAGTGTACTGACTGATACACAGTACGGTTCAATGCATCTACCAATGATTTAGAGTTCATTCGACGTATTTCCTGTACAGTAACCCCACTTTGATTATTTATGAACTTATTTAAGTTTATTTATTACCCATGCATTCACTTGTTTATTGATAACAGCAAACTGTACAATGATATTAGCTCTAGGTTGTAAATGTACAAAAGGAGGTTGTGGAGGGACCGGGTTGCTCTGTAGGCTACTGTGGCTGAAGTCTAAGAGCAATCTGAAAGCGTGTAAACTTTTCATGTTTTGCCTGTTTAAATACAACATTGACATAAACACAAGTTTAAAAATGTTATTATTAACTGTTCATGCAAATGTATTTAAATATGTTCTTGTAGTTTCTCTACTATTTATGTGGATAATTAAAAGTCTATAATATGAAAAAAGACTTTATTTATTTATTTGTGATAGTGACACTTTGATAAACACACGCATAATACAATTTGGAACTAAAAGAAAGAAAATTTGAGATATTATATATATATAAAACAATATTTGTGTGCATTTTTAGGGTTTACATTGGTTTTGTATGTGGGTCAAAGACGTTAAGATGTCCGCATCAAAAGACATTTACAAAAGTGATTTTATGTCCATAGAAAGCACATTAAATGTAAGTAAAGTGTCTACTTTTAAGGTTTCAAATAAGTTTTTGGAGAATAAAATGTCAAAATTTGGTTGAAATAATATTACATTGTCATTCAGTTCAAATTCAAACAACATGCTTATTCGGACTTGTAAATATTAAAATATATGAAAGAATAAGGGAGCATATTACATTTTATTGTGTTTTAAATGAGTAAAACATGGGCAAAACCTAGGATAGTGGCAAATTTGAAAAACTAATTATTATTTGGGGTAAAAGTAATTAGCCATCAATTTATTTTTGTTGTAAATATGCCTGACAAGATTGTACACTGAATGACATTTTAGTGGGTATCTTCTGTAAATCAGGGAAAAATGTATGATATTTATTTTTTTGCTCAGAAAAACAAAAACAAATTTGCAATTAAATTAAACAGAAAACTTTTTTTTTTTTTTTTAACAATTTAAAGCAGTATTACACTTATTGTTTTTATGCTTAAACCCTTTTTTCGTCTTTGACCCATGTGTGTTTAATTATATTACATCTGTAATTTAATTATTAAATATATCATGAAATGTATAATTCAGTTAATATAGGCTGTTCGTTTTATTAATTATTTCCTGCATATTGTAATAGTGTTTTATTTTAATAGTGTTTAAATGCTGCGATAATAAATAAATAAACAAATAAATAAATATATATACACACACACACATATAGAGAGAGAGAGAGAGAGAGAGAGAGGTTGTAAACGTACACAAATATGTACAATATCTGATGGAATTATGAGTACATATACAATGAACACGTGATTAATTTGTTTGGTGGGTACAGTAAAAGGCTAAATTCGAAATATAATACCATTTCTAAAATGTAATAATTAACCCGTAGTTAGAGTAGTATTTTGCTTTTTTTGACTCTTGTTGTCAATCTAAAGCTCTCGCGGCGCGCCTGTGACGTAACTCCGCGCGACGCACGCAAGCTCTCTCGCGTCAGCAGCACAATAGTGCCAACATGGCGTTCACGCTGTACGCGCTGATTCAAACAGCGATATTATTCACTAATGCCATCGCAGTTCTCCACGAAGAGAGGTTTCTCAGTAAAAGTAAGTCCTTAGGATTGTATTTTATTCCGAAGTATGACGCTAGGTTTGTTTTGTCGTGTAAATATATGTGTGTATTGCCATCTGGTTGCTAGCCTAGAGTTGACGTCTCCTAAATGGGCAGGAAACTATAGAAATATGAAAATGATAAATTTTGACATGCTTTGTTTTTGACATCGCCTGAAAGGACTATTAGTAGTTATTAATAGAAATCAGAATTGCTGTTGTTTTACCAGTCTATTGTATATGACTTCACCATTATCATACTGTAAATGTGCCTACATATGAATCAATATATTTGAAATAAAAAAGTTTTTGAATTTGGTTGAAAGGGTTTGCAGAGCTGCCATTTAGAAAAAAAAAAAAAAGTAACATTTTTGATCACTAGACAATTCCCATACTTCAACATTGGTGTTATTTAATGGCGTCAATCACTAATATTACTATTTAAAAAATATTAATGATTACATTGGGTCTAAACTTTTCATTTAATTTGTACTAAACTGACACGAAATGAATATACATACAAACATGTATGTGAAAGAAATCTGTAGGAATGGTTATATCATATACCTAATGTATATTATTCTTATTATTTATACATTTATGAAATTTTACAGTAAAGGAAAATTCAGCAAGAAAGACTTCATATCTAGAGAAAGATTTGAGAAATTTGTTCTTGTCAAAACAAGGCAAAGGAATGAACAGTACATTTAGCAGCATGGCTGTCTTTATTATCTTTCAGCAAAAAAAAAAACAGAATAAATCAGATTTTATAAATAATTAAAATTCTCCCAAAGGGAATATATCTGATGGCACTGACAGACAATCAATCAATCAATCAATAAGTAAATGCATACATACAAATATATCAGTCTTAAAGAATACAGATCAACTGGGAATATCAGCAAAAGTAGCATTTTGCAAGCTGGTTGGATAGACATTATGCATATTCTTTAATTGTACTTCTGTTATTTTGTTAGCGATGCAATGTTTTTCAGGGATTAACCACACTGTTTTTCCAGTGAATACAGTCCAAAAAAAAAAATGTTTCCAATAAACTGTACATGTAGGTGATATATAATCCTTCAGCCCTTGATAATAAAGATGTACATCCTGACACGGAAGCATATAGTCATTATAGCATGATATATATATATCATGGCGCAGGGCTCTGTGACTAACAAACACATCATGTTTCCAGTCGGCTGGGGAGCAGAGCAGGGTATCGGAGGATTTGGAGATGAACCCGGCATTAAAGCACAACTTCTGAACCTTATTCGCTCTGTCAGGACTGTCATGAGAGGTTTGTTCTTTTGTACAGTGTTAATACTGATGTCTACTTATTCCAACAATCATTAATAGAGATACTAACATACCTGTAATGGTTTTTAGATTTGCATTGATCTTAATTACGTTCTGGGGAAAAATAGCTCCATGTATTGTTCCTACGTCTTTATGTAACATCAGAAATTGTTCTGTATTAAAACGTTTTCTCTTCTCCTCCCACAGTACCTCTGATAGCAGTAAATTCAGTGTGTATCGTCTTATTATTACTGTTTGGATGAAGAAGGAATTGATGGACTGCGGTGGATCAGGATCTAATGAGGAACACAGTGAATGTGGCAAAGGAAAATGGACTGTTTTTGTATCTGTGGTTCTAAATGTTGCTCTCTAATGTCTGAAAATTGTACCCTGAATGATTTACTGTAAGTACTCTGGTAGTTTTATATGATACAAATACCAGTCAACTTTTTGCTTTTCCAGTTTTGTAACTTTACAGAAGCTGCTGCGTCTGTACTTGTTGTTTTTGTCACATTCAAGGTCCAGTAAAGTGTCGCTTCCTCAGGCATTCATGTGTGTTTTAGAACAAGCAACAATGAAATCAGTCAGACAGGTCTGCTAAAGCCATACGGCTGTCTTACAGTTTGATTCTGGCACCTGAAATATACATTTTTTTCTTTCTTTCTTTTTTTTTTAATACATGTAAAGTTCCCCAAAGCTAATCTTAAAATGTTTCCATTTCAAAGACGGCTTGGAAAGTAAAAGTTGGGTTTAATATATTTAAAGACATATGGGTAAAGTCTGAATTTTTTAATAAAGATGTGGTTAATGTAGTGTTGTTATGACTTCAAGCTTTAATATGCAACACGTTTGGTTTGAAAAGTTTGACCAAAGTAGCTTCTACCCTTATGAGCAAGTCATTTCATATTTCAGGTTTTAATAAAGTTGTTTTGTCTTTTCATCTGTTAATGTATGTTGGAGATTGTCATTTTTGTTTTGTTTTGTAATAAGTGCTTTACACCTCTAATGATTTAGCCTCCTAAGATCAGTCAGCATTTATTCAGTCAGATGGTTTATTTTATTTTTGAGGGGGTCAGTTCAGAGTTTGACACGAGTGATTAGAAGCATATGGAGTCCATTAACAACACTAGATTACTCCATCAGGATTACACTACCTTTTTATTAACAGTAGCCCAGACCACGGATAAAACACTGAATTACAACCGTATGTTCAGAGCAGCGATTAAAGAATAACCCTTTTATAATCTATGCTTAATGGTTATTACTGAAGATGATGTGTCTTTATACTTCTCCAATCCCAGGATTTATATCATGGCAGAGAATAATATTTTTGGCAGCAAAGTTATGCTTTTCATTACCCCCAAAAATAGAGATCTGACGGGATGTTAAAGGCATGAATTAATACATATCCTTAAATTTAAATCAATACATATACTAGAATTTATTCTATTTTTATATTTTATTCATTAATAAATAAATGATTAAATAACGTATTGTATATAATATATTTTTTTAATTTATTCTAATTATTTTTTTAGCATTTATTTTTGTGCTCTAATGAACATGGGATGAATGTAAATAGTAAAACAACAGCAACAACAACAACAAAAATAATACTAATATTGGTAAAAGAGATATGAATCGATGTTCTAAATGCTATTTAATCTGCTATTAAAATATCCAACATATGTTTTTTATTCATTGAGTGACTAATCTGTCATATACAACCCTCTTAAATGATTATAAACTGCCAGCCAGGGTGGAGAAAAGCCAGTGTGCTCTTAGACAAAATAAACAAATGAAATACATCTACACATAATATATTAAAAGAGAACATAAAATACTCAAATAAATGGAAAACAACTTAATTATTAAGTAGTTGCGTGTGCTTTTTCGACAGGCATTTTTCCGGACTGCTAAATGTAAGACAAAGAAGGACCCTAGCAGGAAGTAAGTGTAGTTCATAGAAGTGTGTACAATAACGTCTATTGGTCAAATGTGTGTAATGCTTTAACAGTCATCGTTTCATCCTTTTTTATTTGTTTAAAGTACAAATATGCAAATCGTTTGGAAACGACTGAGCATGTTCTGTTTTTGTAGTCTGTACATCAGTTTGTCATGTTATTAAAAACCTAAACGCAGTCTACCAGCACAGTCCTCAAACACTACTCTATTTACACTGTCTTTTAGTTCGTTGTATTACTGAATGATTATTGAATGATTTAAAGCAATCTGCTTTACCTTATCTAAAGCGCTTGTTGTTTGGCAGCTCGTTTTAAATAAATGTAGGGTTTCCAAATCCTTAAAATGATGTCAAACACAGATGAGATGAAGTGTTGTTTTGGACAGTCATTGTGTTTAATCCAAAGTTCATGTGAATAAGAGCATTAATTGCACACTTGGAACTGACTAAATGATCCCCAAAATCCTAAATCGTCAGTCATGTTTATCTGCCTCTTTTTTTTTTTTTTTTTTTTTTGCCATTCAGCCCAGGCAAAGCCAAATTATCTATCTATCTATCTATCTATCTATCTATCTATCTATCTATCTATCTATCTATCTATCTATCTATCTATCTATCTATCTATCTATCTATCTATCTATCTGTTAGTGCTCTCAAATGATTAATCGCGATTATTCGCATCCAAAATAAAAGTTTTTGTTTACATAATGTATATGTGTGTACTGTGCATATTTATTATGTTTATATAAATATACACACACATACAGTATATATTTTGAAAATATTTACATGTATATACATCTTATATTTTATATTATATATAAATATATTTAATATATAAACATAACATATTTTACTTAAATAGCTTACATGTATGTGTTTGTATTTATATAATACACATACACAGTGTACACACATATATTAAGTAAACAAAAAGTTTTATTTTGGATGTGATTAATCATTTGACAGCACTAATAATAAGAAAGCTGAGTGAAGTGTCTTTCATATCATTCCATGTGTCTGTGGGAGTTTCAGTGATGGCGTCTCGTCGCACACTGAAAGCAGTTCTCATTGATCTGAGTGGGACTCTTCATATCGAGGATGCTGCAGTTCCTGGGGCGCAGGAGGCGTTAGCCCGGTCAGTTTGTTGAAATATCGGCCATTTGTGATTACTGTATAAGGTGTTCACAAAGAGACAGTTCTGTCTGATGAAATATTTTAGAGTTACAAAATAGTATTGATAGATTTCACGAATTGATTCGATTCTCCATTCAATTTTGATTCGAACTCAACTATTTTGAATATATATCAGGTACAGCATGTCACAATGCAGTAAATTGTACATGGAACCCTAGTCAGTTGCTATAATAGTTTAACTACTGAGGAAAATGTAACGCTACGTAACATTGTTTCCAAGCTTTTTAATGTTTTCCATTGTGGAAACTCTGATTGAGTGATTACATGGGACATGATTCAGTTCGTCAAGTTGTACTGTTTCTTTTAACATACCTTTTGATGTTCATTCATGTTTATTTTGTGCTGTAACTAGTAGTAAAGAGGGAGCGAGATGATCAGTTCACCTCGATCCGTGCTGCCATTTAGACTCGCACCTTTAGAGCCATCTGAATTGTTTGAAATTCTTGATAAAACTGATATTTTTCATATTGAATTGATAGTTTCATATCAAAATAAACAAAGCACAAAGTTTATTGCGTTTAACGGATGGGAAGCCCACTTCAAATAATGTTTCTTGAAGTTTTGCTCATGTATCAACTAATAAACAGCATAGACTAAAAGATTGATCTTTGAATTTAAGTTATAGGCCTATATAATATTAGTTCATCAACATGAAAATCTATTAAAAACAAATAAATCAATTAAAATCAAGGATCGACAGTATGCTGTATCAACAAATGGGTTTTATTTCAAACACACTGCTTAAAGACATGTCTGCCAACCTGAAATCAGCATACCAAATATGCAAATGACTGTTTCATTTTTATAACTATTTCAGTGCCATTTGTAATGTAATATTTCATGTTTAATATTGCATAGAAACTAATTAGACATGTACTTGTCCAGATTAAGACAGGCTCCAGTCGCAGTAAAATTTGTGACCAACACCACAAAGGAATGTAAGAGGACCCTGTTTGAGCGACTGCGTCGGTTAAACTTTGACCTCCAGGAGCAGGATATCTTCACATCACTCACTGCAGCCCGTAATCTATTGGAGCAGAGAGCAGTGCGCCCCCTACTGCTGGTGGAGGATAGCGCTCTAGAGGACTTCACAGGTCAGTGTCTTGTTCATTTATACAGCTTATCTGAGTGAGATCAGACTTAACATTTAGAACATCCAGCAACCAGTTAACAACACTTGGGCAACCATGATACACCCTAACATCAAAGTAATGAGTATAGCACAGACATAAATAAAAAAAGCAAAAAACAAACAAACATATATATATATATATATATATATATATATATATATATATATATATATATATATATTAAACAAACATAAATAAATAAAACCCCATGTTTGTCATATAATGGTGTGTGTTGATCTCATGCTTTCCTATGCTCCAGGTTTGGAAACTTCAGATCCTAATGCTGTTGTGATTGGATTAGCACCTGACCACTTCAACTACCAGACACTCAATAAAGCCTTCCGGTAAACAATTTTGGAAGATATTTATAGACCATCAAAACAACATGCAAATATTTGAATTCTCCCACTGAGTGGTTGAAATATTGCTTTTAATATTATCAGACTCATTTTAGATGGTGCCCCCCTCATTGCCGTCCATAAAGCACGATACTATAAAAGGAAGGATGGGTTGGCTTTGGGACCGGGTCCGTTTGTGACGGGTCTTGAGTACGCGACTGACACCCAGGCCACAGTGGTGGGTAAACCAGAGAAAGCCTTCTTCCTGGAGGCCTTACGAGACCTGAACTGCTCACCCGAGGAGGCTGTGATGATAGGAGACGTGAGTATGAATATGCATAGGATTGTAATATTTGGATTATAGATAAATAGATTATACTTCACTCAAAAAATAAAAAAATACATAAATATATATATATATATATATATATATATATATATATATACAGTCATGGCCAAAAATATCAGCACCCTTGGTAAATATGATCAAAGAAGTGAAAATTGAAAATTAATCCCTTTGATCTTTTATAAAAATAAAAAAAAATCACAAAAATCTAAACTTTCATTGGATAATAAGAATTTAAAATGGGGGGAAATATCATTATGAAATAAATGTTTTTCTCTAATACACATTGTCCACAGTTAATGGCACCCTTTTATTCAATACTTTTTTAACCTTCATTTGCCAGTTTAACAGCTCTAAATGTTCTCCTATAATGCCTGATGAGGTTAGAGAACACCTGACAAGAGATCAGAGACCATTCCTTCATCCAGAATCACTCCAGACCCTTTAGATTCACAGCTCCATGTTGGTAGGGGGTAGTCGTGGCCTAATGGTTAGGGAGTCGGGCTTGTAACCTGAAGGTTGCTGGTTCGATTCTCGTGCCGGCAGGAATTGAAGGTGGGGATTGTGAATGAACAGCACCTTCGATACCATGACTAAGGTGCCCTTGAGCAAGGCACCGAATCCATAATTGCTCCCCGGGCGCTGGAGCAAGGCTGCCCACTGCTCTGGGTGTGTGTTCACTGTGTGTGTGCACTTGTTCACTACTCACTGCTGTGTGTGTGCACTTGGATGGGTTAAATGCAGAGCACCATTTCGAGTATGGGTCACCATACTTGACAATACGTCACTTAACTTAACTTAACTTACTTCTTCCCTTCAGTTCACTCATTTTCTACAGGGTTCAGGTCAGAGGACTGGAATGGCCAGCAGGTTTTGTGCTCAGTGACCCATTTTTGTGTTGTTTTTGAGGTTTGTGTTTGGATTATTGTACGGTTGGAAGATCTAAACATGGCCCATTATAAGATTTCTAACAGAGTCAGTCACTTATTGATTTTTTATCTGTTGGTATTTGATAGAATCCATGATGCCATGTGACTAAACAAGATGTCCAGGACCTCCAGCAGAAATATAGGCCCACAACATCAAAAATACAGCAGTATATTTCATTGTACACATGGGGTACTTTTTATCCCTGTGTTCACCAAAAGCTAATTTTTTAGTTCCATCTGACCATAGAAGCCAGTCCCATTTGAAGTTCCAGTCGTGTCTGATAACTGAATATGCTGGAGTTCGTTTTTGGATGAGCGAGGAGAAGTTTTCTTGAAACCCTCCCAAACAACATGTGGTGATGTAGGTGCTGTTTGACAATTTTAAATTTTTTTTTAAGGTTTTCTGACCCCGAGCCTCAACAATTTTCTGCAATTCTCCAACTGTGGTCCTTGGAGAGTCTTTAGCCACTCAAACTCTCCTTCTCACCGTAGTTTCCTAACATTTTATGTTGATTGGGAATTCTTAATTATTTCCCTGATGGTGGAAATGGGAATTTTCACTGCTCTAGATCTTTTCTTAAAGTCACTTCACTAATTTGTGAAACTCAATTATCTTTTGCTGCACATCAGAAATATATTCTTTGGTTTTTCTCATTGTAATGGATGATTAAGGGAATTTGGGCTTTGTTTTCCCTCCTATTTATATTTCTGTGAAACAGGAAGCCATGGCTGGATAATTTCATGTTCATAATCACCCTGGAGTGCTGAAAATTGTGAATATGAATGGGAATATACTTCAGAGATATTTTACTCATAAGAATTTATAGGGGTGCCAATAATTGTGTCCAACCTGTATTTGAGAAGAAAGCATTTATTTCATAATGATATTTCCCCCCCCCCATTTTAAATTCTTACTATCCAATGAAAGGTTAGATTTTTGTGAATGTTTTTAATAAAATATCAAAAGGATTAACAATGCAGTTTAATTTTCACAGCCTTCTTTGATCATATTTACCAAGGGTGTCGATATTTTTGGCCATGACTGTATATATATATATTGCATGAAGAAAGCAAAGTGTAATTTAGGACATTTATTAATTTTATATTAAAAAATACATCATAGTAAGTTTTACTTTTACTACTCCTGTGGAGAACATTTCTGGGTCATGTTTCAAAATAAAATAATAAAATAAATTGCACTAATAAAATTAGGCCTATTATCACAATGTAAAAATCAAAATGTTCTTCATGCTAAATATTATTTATTTGTTTGTTTGTTTGTTTTATTGTTTATTTGTTGAAATATTGAATACAAAAGGGGGGGGGGGGGATGAATACAATTAGTTTGCCTTACAATTTAATCTGTCACCAACCAAACTGTCACTGCACAGGATGCCAGAGATGATGTTGGTGGGGCACAGAATGCAGGAATGCTGGGAATTTTAGTGAAAACTGGTAGGCCTTATTCTTAATATGCAATTGTGTTTTCATAATGTAGTAGTAGTCATTGTTTTTTTTTTTTGCTGCATAATAGTAATCTTCTTTTAATTTTTTTTTTTGCAGGTAAATACAGACCTGGTGATGAGGGTAAAATTAACCCGTCACCTCACCTGACGTGTGACAGCTTTCCAGAGGCTGTCAATCATATACTTGAAAATCTCTTAGGATCTAAATAACTGGAAAACTGACAAAAAAGAAAAAGTAATATTGGTACTGTGTAGTTTGATTATCGTTTAACTGTCCCTTATAATGTCGCTGCACTCCCTATGCATTTATTCTGATGTACTGTACTTAAAATAAATAAAATCAAAACAAAACATGAACTGTGAAAACAAACACAGGACTTTGTTGTTTGAAATAGTTTTTAATATTTCCTTTAAAATGTTTTTCTAGTGAGAAACACAGCATGCCATTATAAAAAGAGTAGGTAGTAGAGCAGTAAAACAACAACAACATTTGTTTGTTGCTGTAATAATAGTCCATGTATTGCTGAGATCTTGTGTCAGACAGACTCGTACTCTTTCTCCCAGGCCGAGTATCTATCCATCAGACATCTGGCTGACGGTTTGGTGTGAGCAATCACCTCCAGGAAATCTGCTGTGGTCACAGTTTCTAGTTCAATAACCGGCATATTGGACTGACCTGTGAAGATGCATGGTGTAATGGAGACTGTGAATTGTGGGCAAAACAGGATTTTGTGATGAAACAGCAGTTTAATGTCGTTCAGAGCAGGACGTGGCATATTTCTTACCTTCAATGTGATTTTCAAGGGCGTCAAAGATTTTTCGCACAGGTCTCATAGCGGCCTCCTTACACACTAACCTTATATCTGACCCAGAGTAACCTCCTGTCTTCTGAAATATCAGGACGTGAACATATCAGGACAATTGTCTCAATAGCACAGTCTATCTATCTATCTATCTATCTATCTATCTATCTATCTGCCCGTCTGTCTGTCTGCATTTATCCATCTGTCCGTTTGCATCCATCCATCCATCCATCCATCTATCTAGTGAATGTACCTCAGTCACATGGTTTCTCTCACCTGTGCCAGTGAGTCATAGTCCAGCTCTGTCCGTAGCTCCACCCCACCTGTGTTACTAATCGGAGGCAGCCAATGACTGATCATGGCTTGTCTGGCAGGGGCAGATGGGAGACCCACCAGTATCCGTTTCTCTAGTCTTCTCAGCATGGCATGGTCCAACTCCCTGAAGACAGATTAGAAAGATTATACAGAAAACCATTACAAATGAAAAAAAATGATATTGTTTCCTCACAATCACTCCTCACCAAGGTAAGTTTGAGGCAGCAAGCACAAACACAAGATCATTTGATCGTGCCAGTCCATCCATCTGAACTAATAACTCCGTCTTCATCCTTCTACTGCCCTCGTGATCACCTCTTAAAGAGATGTAAAGAGCAAAACAGAAATTGTATAATTTAATAGTTATGGATTGTGTACTAGGAGTCAGATTTTAGGTTGTTTTTATAATCTTACTGTCAGTGAAAGTTACTGGCTCATGCTCACCCTTGGCCAACCCCTCGCTGGCTCATCACTGATTCCAGCTCATCCAAAAAAATGGTGGATGGAGCGTGATATCTTGCCAGTTCAAACAAAACCTGTAGTGAATCATAACATGAGGAAAATCAGTGTTTCGCTGAGCACAACCTTTTCCCCCACACATCTCATAAAATACTACAAATCTAAGAAAATAATGTCTCTTCTCACCCGAACCAGCTTCTCAGAGTCTCCCCTCCATTTGCTGACAATACTGGATGCGGAGATGTTGAAAAATGTTGTGTTGCACTCTGTAGCTACAGCTTTGGCCAGCATTGTCTTTCCTGTGCCTGATTTTTGAGGGGCAGTCGTCACATTAAGATCATATTACACACAAAATTAGTTATATTTTATATTCAGGGATTGAATATTCATATTTTCACAAATGGATTTACACAAATAGAAAACAGAAAGGTCAAACCTGGTGGTCCATACAGGAGTAAACCCTTCCATGGTGACAGAATTCCAGTGAAAAGCTGTGGATACTGAAAAAAAAAGAGGGTAGATGGATGGTGGTTAGAACTAGATGGTTGCTATGGTGCTTTAGGTGGTTTTTAGATACTTGATAGAGTGTTCTGGCAACCAATTGCCAGTTGGTTGCTATAATGTTTTTGGTGGTGGTCACTAGGGTGTTGCTAGGCAGCTGCTACAGATTTCTAAGTGGCTGTAGGTGGTTGCTATGATGCTTTGTCACAGTTACTAGGATTTGTGTTGTTTGGGTATTCTGAATGGGTTCTAGGGCACATTGATAGGCAGTTTCTAAGGTGTTTTAAATGGCTGCAAGTGTGTTGCTAGGTTGTTGCTAAGGTGCTCTATGTGTTTTTTTGAAAGCTGATATTGATTTCTGGGTGCATTGCTAGGTGGTTGCTAGGCATGTGCTAGTGTGTTTTGGATGGCTATTAGTGTGTTGCTAGGTTATTGCTGTGGTGCTCTGGTTGTTACAGCATTGTTTTGAGTGGTTATTAATTGGTTACTAGTGTGTTATGGGTGGTCACTTGGGTCTTTTGAGTGATTGCTGGGTGGTTGCTATGGTGCTATGCCATGGTTACTAGGTTGTTGTTGTTTGATATATTACTAAAGTGTTCTTGGTATTTGCTAAGCAGTTGCTAGGTGCTAGGTGTGTTGCTAGGCTGGCTGTTGCCATGGTGCTCTATGTGGTCGCTAGAGAGCTGCACAGGTGTTGTGGGTGGTTGTTGCAGCATTTATACAGTGTTCTGGGCTTTGTCATGGTTACTAGGATTGATAGGTTGTTAGGCATGTTTCTGTGGGGTTTTGTCACGGTTGCTAGGATTGTTATGTTGTTAGGCAAGTTGCTATAGGGCTTTGTCATGGTCACTAGGATTGATAGGTTGGTAGGCATGTTGCTGTGGGGCTTTGTCATGGTTGCTAGGGTTGTTAGGCATGTTGCTATGGGCTTTGTCATGGTTGTTAGGTTGTTAGGCAAGTTGCTATGGGGCTTTGTCACGGTTGCTAGGATTTTTAGGTTGTTAGGCATGTTGCTATGGGGCTTTGTCACGGTTACTAGGATTGTTAGGCCGTTAGGCATGTTGCTATGAGGCTTTGTCACGGTTGCTAGGCATATTGCTGGGTAGTTACTAGGTCACTGCTTGGTGGTTTAAGAATTTCTAAGTTGCTGTAAGTCCGTTGCTAGGCTGCCTGTTGCTGTGGTGCTCTATGTGGTTGCTAGTAAGCTTCGATGGTGTTCTGGGAGGTTTCTTGCTGGTTGCTGTGGAGTTATGCATGCCCGTTAGTCCAATGCTAGGTGGTTGCTAAACATGTGCTAGGCTGTTCTGGATGGTTACTGGGACATTACAAGGAAGTTTCTAAGGATGTCATAATCTGAGTGGTTGTTACAGCATTAATAGGGTGTTCTGGATAGCTGCTAGTTAGTTTCTACAATGTTCTGGCTGGTTACTAGGGTGTTGCTAGGTGGCTGCTAAGGTTTTCTGAGTGCCTGTAAGAGTGTTGCTAGTTGGTTGCTGTGGTGCTCTGAATGGTTGTTATTTGGCTACTGAGGTGTTATAAGTGGTTGCTAGGGAGATTTCACGAATAATCAATATTGTTTGTTGACTTCACACTAAGGTGAATAACAAAAAAATAATATTTCATTGACCAGGTAACTCAGACACCACTTTATCTTTATCTAATACATGATAAGGTCCAAGTATTGACAAAACCAAGCCTCAAAATGTCCTTTAACATAATGTGATGTAATCATATTCTTCATACAATTTTTACTTTATGTGCTACAAGCAAAAATAAGCTGCACATGCAGAATTTCCAGGTAATTCTGTATGAGAGCAGGCTCCTTCAACACATGATTGAGTCGGGGAAGACAAATAACGTTTGCATTTCCTGTTTGTCAGGAGCGTATTGTGGATTTGTAGTCATCAGCAGAGAGGCCAGAGATGAGGCAGAGATGTGAGCGGTCAGATTGGATGGTATTCAGGTATAGATTTCATGTCATCTTAAGAAATAACCCTGAGCCCGGCTTTCCTCTAGCCGTTAGTGGAGATGTATTCAGAATCGAAGGCAGGCGGCAGCTTGAGAAATACCAAAGTGTTTAGCAGCCAAGCACCTTAATGGGGTAGACGACAGCTTCTTTGACTAATCGCTTGGCAGCCACCAGGCCTATAATGTCGTCCCAGCGCACGTTGGGGTTGTGTAAATAGATATCCTTTATGGAGAGACAGGAGAGAAAGATGAAATGGAGTGCTTCAATAATACATGTTCCAGCTTGTGTATGTATCTGCACACACACACACACACACACACACACAATGATATTGGGATGTGTCACACTATATTATAAAACAGACTGTATGCTGCTCTCTAGTGTTGAATCAGTGTTGGAATGGCACAGTATATTTCATTATCAGAAATTTATCTGATTGTCGTATTTTTGTCTTTAAAAGTAAAATATTCTATACATGTGTGAAACATCAAAATCAAATGAATGAAGATGAAGCTTATTTTAGACCCATCAAGATATTTTGTATTGAGACATTATTTTTATGACATTTCCCCTCCCAGTTCTCATATAGTGAAAAAAAAAAGAAAAAAAAAAACTATGCAATTAATTGTGGTGCTAAAGAAATAGATTGTTGCACTCAGTTACACATGTAATGCTTCAAGTGCATGAAACAAAAATCAAATGAGCAAAAAAATTAATAAAATAAAACAAATTTCTAATATATATATATATATATATATATTTTTTTTTTTTCACTGCACTTCATTTTACAAATGTGAATATATATATATATATATATATATATATATATATAGATAGATAGATAGATCGTTTTTACTCTGAATCTTTATTAAGTGTGTGGACAATAATTTTGATTGATACAGTAATTTTAAAATATGATTTTGTCAATTAAATATATATTATTAAATATATAATTATTTTATTTATTTATATTTTTAAATTTGCAAAGTGCAGTTTAAAATTTACTGTACTTTGTTCACTTTGCAAATGTTTATGTATATATAATTAGTTTTCTTCTAAAATTTTAGTAGTGAACCTTTCAGTGTGTGGACACTGAACGATTTTAAAACACGATTTTGTCAATACAGACTGATTTTGTATTACTGTACTGTATTACTGTAATGAAACTTTCATCATTGAGAAAATGAAAATTATCAAAAAAAAAAAAAAAAGATAGAAAAGAAAGAAACAAAAAAGCTTTATGATTGTGAGGATTGAGGGGGAATGTGCTTAACCGTCATTAAAATAAAATCTCACATAAAAAAAAAATAATAAAATAAATAAAAATCATAGTAGTCCTGAAAAGGCTTCATTGTCTTCATGCTAAGTGTATTTTTTAATATTACTTGAATGGTAAAATGACAGACTTCATAATATTTCCCTAATATAGCACCAAACTGCCACACAACGGAAGTAATTTCATAAACGTACTCTGCTAATAACCGCTGCGAGTTCCCTCATGTCACTGTTCATCCCAGTGAAGGCACTTATGGGTTTCAGCAAGCGCTCCTGTCAGACAAAAGGATGAAGGATGTTTCAGAATTATTTTCTATCACAGCTGCTTCCAGCAGAGCTTCAGTTGCTTTGAACCCGAATGAAACATACAGTTGACCTACTGAGAAATCTGTGCAGGGCAGGACTGAGTCGTTAGCGGCACCTTTAACTGCATCAGGAATCAGACTCCTGTAATCAACCTGATGAAGAAAGAAAGAGAGTCATATGAGTTTTGAACTGCATGAAGGTGAGTACAGTACATGATGACAAATATTATTTTTTTGAGGCAAATGTTTGAATAAACAATCCTTAAAAAAGAAAGACCTTTCTCATGTGTGTTCCCTCTTCTGCCCCGTTCCTGATGAGAGGAGCCACATTCAGACCGAACCCTGATGCGTCCGCAGGCGTCAGCTGCTCCCCTTCCTGGACAGATCATGCAAAGTGACTCTTTCTTGTTTATAGAGAATATAATAGTTTTTTTTTTTTTCAAACCAAAAAATGATGTTTGTAGACTTACACTGGATTTGCTGATGTCTCTTCCTGTTAGTTTAGATTCAGTCTTTTTAACGGTGTTTCTGGATGGAGGTCTCTGCATGGAGTTGATTCTTGGGAGTGTGTGACTGGATGATAACGTCCTATCACAAATGAATACACACATGGTGAATAAAAACAACATTATACAGAGTCTTTGAATGTTCTTGTGGTAAAAATACAGTACATACCTTCTTTTACCACAGCTCTTTACAAGCCGACTCTCTCCTATAAAGAAAAAATGACACTAAATAATAACCTTTATTAATAGTATTAACAGGTATTTTTTTACACTATATATTGCTTAACAATTCTTTTTTTGTTTAATGTACATGCAAAAACATACTCTCTCTCTATATGTAATAAAAATAATACAACAATATTTAAGTTTTACAGAAGTTAAGAGTAAAATCTCACCTTGTTCTGTCAGTTTCTTCGTCAGTTTGGGATATTTCTGAAACTTTATTAAATAATAACTCTCATACTCCATAAGAACGGTCTCCAGGTCAACGTTATCACACACCTCAAAACGGCATAAAGCAAAACTGCTTTCTTTCTCTAAGGCTTTAGCTGAATCCATATACCTGTGCAGTCAAAAAAGAAATTACACTTGTGTCTTTTCTTTCATTTAGAGTCATTTAATGTTCATGCCATTTTAAGAAATGTTTTTAAGATCTCACCCCTCCTCCATTAAATGATGATAAATCAAAACCAGCAAATTTCTCCTGCGCGTTTCTGTTCTTAGTTCCTCCTAAAGAAAAGAAATTCATAAAACGTTTATTTAAAATTACATCAACAAACTAAATGTGTCACGACTTTAATATGGTTACTTGCAGCAACTGTACTACTAGTAGCCTATTTTGCGGGGAATATGTGTGAATATATATTGTTACTAAAACTGATACATTTTAGCTGTAACAGATATTAGAATTGATGAATATTTTTAATAAACTCCACTGACTATCCGTTAGATGGCGCCAAATCTTACATTAAGGGAAGTGCAAAGACCGCATGACAGGTTGCTATGGCAATACAGGACTCAATGAACGTAAACACGCGTAACTGACTAGCCATCTTGCTAACGTCAACTGTCAAAGAATTTTATCCGAAAGGCTATTTAAAAACGATAAAAAGGCACTCGACTTCATTCGCACTCCATTTATCTCACAATACTTATGTATATTTATACACTCTTTCCTCTATACACGCAGTTACACGAATATTTGCTCAACACGTTGCAGTTTATCGTGTGAAACCATAGAGAACAAAGTTTAGCAGGACAGCTACAACAACAGCTTGATTCCAGCACTCACCGCCTCTCTGGCCTGATTAGCAGTCCTTATGGCTTGATAAGAGAGATCCATGCTAATATAAACACACACACAAACACGAACACACAGCAGCGAACTGAAATGAATGAGCGTGTGTGTGTGTGTGTGTCCCTGATACTGCCGCTGATCACCAGCAGGAAAACTACATATGCATTATATAATTATAATATGCAAAACTACATACACTACCGGTCAAAACTTTGGAATAATGCTCACCAAGGCTGCATATATTTAATAAAATATCCAGTAAAATTCGTAATGTTGTGAATATTTAAATATTTGTTACAATTTATTATAGCTTTTTTCTTCTTCTTCTTTTTGCTGCTTAAGATTTTTGTGGAAACTAATATATATATATTTATTGATTTTTTTTCTCACCCCAAACGTTTAAATGGTATTGTATCATGGTTTCAACAAAAAATATTAAGTAGCAAAAACTTTTCAACATTGATAATACTAACAAATGCTTCTTGAGCAGCAAATCAGCATATAAAAAAAAACAAAGAAAAAACAACAACAACACTGTCAATTGTTTATAAATGTCAATAAAAAAAAAAAAAATCTTTGCATGTTATGGAAAATAATGACCTTTGTCAAATTCCTTATTTGACATACATAACAGAAAAGAAACAAAAACAATTCTAAACTTAAATAATTGAATAAATTGATTAAATGAATTAATAAAAGACTTATTCAACAATACTAATTAATGTGTTTATTCTGGAGCGACTTCAGGCTGAACAGGAGACAGGTCAGTTTTGAACAATGTATCTTATGAAAAATAAAGCAACAATTAATATTCACAGTATTTTAAAGGTGCAAAGAGTGTGATCTGGAAATACAGAAAACTACCTTTTGATTTTTTTATCCATACCTCGTAATAACCATTTCTGGACAGTATAGAGCTGCTAAAACATCTTGCCACGTTCAAACACAGACACTGGACCACAAACAGTGTGTTGACCAAAAATGCGTTTCACCTTTAGAAAAGACATTTGATAAACTCTTTGTACAGTATGGAAAATAAAACTTTAATCATTGGAAAAGTAATTACATTAAGTGCTTTCCATACATCCAATTCAACAAGTCGTCGGATCTCCATTAGCAAGCGAACAGCTGATGTTGTGATCAGTTATCAGAATAACACAGGGACGTGCTGTTTTTCAGAGGACGCCGGTGTTAGTGAGGAAAGTGCTAGCCTCCAGGATCATACTCTTCACATAGACACGTACAGTATAAAACAGTGTTAGAAAGTCCTGGGTGCTGAAGACGGTGTCGGCCAGAGCGAATCCCAGCGTGGAGGGAATGAATCCTCGGCCGTACTCCACCATCCACGTCCCGGCGCTCCACTGCACTGACGTGGCCTCTCCCGCCGCATGCACGATAGTGTCTCCTGCCACAACAAACACAGGCTTCACGCCTCAGATCGGAGAGCACTGTTAGACTGAAGTGTGTGTGTGTGTTGGTGACGTGTGGTTGTTGTACCTGGATAGTATGTCTCGCTTTTAGTGGTTCCTTCTTTCCATTGCCTGAATGTTCCAGAAATTATAGTGTCTGATATTTCTGCCCAGTAACGACCTGAAGGAGATGCAAATATGAAAGGAATGTGAAAATACAAGAAATCCTAATGTGGCAAAACTATTTACTGTAGGAGCACACATATGATGTAGGAAGAAAAAATAAAAAAATGCATGCATGTACAGTGGGGGAAAAAATTGTTGATGATGCCCTGCTGATTTTGTATGTTTGCCCACTGACAAAGAAATGATCAGTCTATAATTTTAATGGTAGGTTTATCTTAACAGTGAGAGACAGAACAACGCCTTTCAAAATTTAAAGTTATAAATTGATTTGCATTTTAATGAGTCAAATAAGTATTTGACCCCTTCGCAAAACATGACTCAGTACTTGGTGCAGAAACCCTTGTTGGCAATCACAGAGGTCAGACTTTTCTTGTAGTTGGTCACCAGGTTTGCACACATCTCGGGAGGGATTTTGTCCCGCTCCTCTCTGCAGATCCTCTCCAAGTCATTAAGGTTTTGAGGCTGACGTTTAGCAACTCGAACCTTCAGCTCCCTCCACAGATTTTCTATGGGATTAAGGTCTAGCCACTGGCCAGGCCACTCCAGGACCTTAATGTGCTTCTTCTTGAGCCACTCCTTTGTTGCCTTGGCCGTGTGTTTTGGGTCATTGTCATGCTGGAATACCCATCCACGACCCATTTTCAATGCCCTGGCCCTGACGGTACATCGTCCCTTTGATGCGGTGCAGTTGTCCCCTTAGCAGAAAAACATGTTTGACGTGGGGATGGTGTTCTTGGGGTCATAGGCAGCATTCCTCCTCCTCCGAACACGGCGAGTTGAATTGACCACAACACTTTCACCCACTTCTCCTCTGAATCATTGGCAAGCTTCAGTCGGGCTGTACATGTGCTTTCTTGAGCAGGGGGACCTTGCGGGCGCTGCAGGATTTCAGTCCTTCACGGCGTAGTGTGTTACCAATTGTTTTCTTGGTGACTATGGTCCCAGCTGCCTTGAGATCATTGACGAGATCCTCCCGTGTAGTTCTGGGCTGATTCCTCATCGTTCTCGTGATCATTGAAACTCCACGAGCTGAGATCTTGCATGGAGCCCCAGTCCGAGGGAGATCGACAGTTATTTTGTGTTTCTTCCAGTTGCGAATAATCGCACCAACAGTTGTCACCTTCTCACCGAGCTGCTTGGTGATGGTCTTGTGGCCCATTCCAGCCTTGTGTAGGTCTACAATCTTGTCCCTGACATCCTTGGACATCTCATTGGTCTTTGGCCATGCTGGAGAGTCTGGAATCTGATTGATTGATTGCTTCTGTGGACAGGTGTCTTTTATACAGGTAACAAGCTGAGACTCCCTTTAAGAGAGTCCTAATCTCAGCTCCTTACCTGTATAAAAGACACCTGGGAGCCAGAAATCTTGCTGATTGATAGGGGATCAAATACTTATTTGACTCATTAAATACAAATCAATGTATAACTGTTTTGAAATGCGTTTTTCTGGATTTTTTGTTGTTATTCTGTCTCTCACTGATCAAATAAACCTACTATTAAAATTATAGACTGATCATTTCTTTGTCAGTGCATGGGCAAACGTACAAAATCAGCAGAGGATCAAATACTTTTTTTCCCCACTGTGTGTGTGTGTGTGTGTGTGTAATTAAATAATTCATAAATTTGACCCTGGACCACAAAAACAGTCATAAGCTGAAGAGGTATATTAGTAGCAATAGCCAACAATACATTGTATGGGTCAAAATTATTGATTTGTCTTTTATGACAAAAATCATTAGGATATTAAGTAAAGATCATGTTCCATGAAGATATTTTGTAAATTTCCTACTGTAAATATATCAAAACTTAATTTTTGATTAGTAATATGCATTGCTAAGAACTTCATTTGGACAACTTTAAAGGCGATTTTCTCAATATTTAGATTTTTTTGCACCCTCAGATTCCAGATTTTCAAATAGTTGAATCTCGGCCAAATACTGTCCGATCCTAACAAACCATACATCAATGGAAAGCTTATTTAGATAGCTTGTGATGTATAAATAATACAAATAAAAATAAAGAAATTAAAAATAAATAAAAAAAAAAAAGACCCTTATTTACCCTCACAAATAATTAAAATTAGAACAGAGTTATTTTAGTATTATTTATACACCATTATAGTTTTTTGCTAAGATTTTGAAATAGCCTTATTTATATTTGTGGTCATTATTTATTATTTTAGTCATTTAGTCATTATTTATATAAGCCATTTATATTTTTAGTTTTCACTTTAATTTTAGTTCACTTTTTTTTATTTTTTTTATTAGCTTTTGGATTTTTTATATTTCTATGTACCTTTATTTTTACTTCAGTTGAACTTTTAGTTATTTAAACTTAATTTACTCCCCCCCCAATTAGTAGCACAGGCAACATTTTAAATTTTCGTTTAAATTTTTAAGTATATGTTTTTCATATTAATATTTTATAGTTTGTTATGTTTATGCTATTTTAAATAGCACATACTATTTAAACTGTCAATAAATTACTAAAATAAAAAAAAGAGAAAGAAAATGAATTACAAATACAGTTTTAGTCTCAGTAATTTTAGTAATACTTCAGATTATTTCATTTTAGTTAGAATCCAAGGCAAAACACCACCTCCACCACCAAAAAAATAAAAAAAATAAAAATTGGGAATACAGAAAATGTGTCATTTTATGTCCATTAAAATTTTGTGATATTATTTTATCTCAAAATGCTTATTTTTGTAATTCACATTGATATTTTTTTTTTGCAATTCCCATTATCGTTAATAGTGATTCCCATTAGATTATCAAAACAGCAATGCAGTATTTTTTTATAGCAAGAGTAATTTATATTCTAAACAATATTGCTATACACAGTTGTTTTGAATTATTATTATTATTATTTTCCAACAAGTTATTTAGAATTTAGTGCTTAATTAAAAAAATAATGTTGCAGTGCAAAAAAGTCATAATGATCTTGTAGTAGTCTTTATTTCTTTCTTTTGATGTTGAGGACAAACACGCCCTGGAGATGTTCTTGACCCACCTGAATGTCCGCCCGTGTCCACGGCTGTCCCGAACAGCAGCACATACTCTGTGAGAGAAGCGTGCAGCAGACACATGGAGCCCATCCAGCCGCCCGCATTCACAAACACCCACTGCAGGTCCTCATCGGGCAGGATGTGACCCGGATACCTCTTCCTCAGCTCCACCACCACCTTAGAGAAGGCTTGCTCGTGGTCCTGGCCTATGGCACACAAACACACACAGTTCTGACATCTAGTTTTATCTGGTTTAGACATCTATCAGACAAGTGACAAGTTAGGAAGAGTCATTACTGGACAGTTATGTTATTAGATGTGGTATTTGCTCTTTAAACAACTCTTTTAGGGAGACAGTGTGACCATCTGAAGCTCTGTGTTGCTAGGAAGTGTATATTCGCAATATATAAGCTATATATAGAAACCAATTATTGCAATATCTTAGCAACAGATGTAACTTCAGAATAGAAACAGGTTATGTGCGTTTACTCACCTGCATACTGTCTGGCTAACTTGGCAACATCTTCTTTTGTAAAGACATACTGTTTATTTGTCATCCAATATCTTATAAACTGAACTGTCAACACCAGAAACCCGAAAGCCACCACCGTTTTTAGAATAAGTCTTATTACAGACATCGTAATCCGGGCACAAACGACTGTTTAGAAGTAAACCGCTGTCTAAGATTGCAAAAGACATTAAGCAGACTTCATTCAGACACACAGCATGGCATACATAAAAGGTGACGGGCGATGACGTGAGGTGACGTCACGCCGGTGACAACCAATCGGCTGCCACAAACGGCGAGGTCTCGTCCAATGAAATCGCTCAGAACGCTACACGGAAGAAGGCGGTGCGGCGGAGCGTCATTATCCTCAATAAGCCACCAAAATACGCAAAATACACAAAGCAGCTTTTATTGATACAGTGAAACATATCGAATAAATGAATGTATTTATGTATCTGGTATTATTTATGTTCTCTGGGAGCCTGTAAACAGTGCTAGCACTGTTCGGTTTATTCATCTTTAGAAGCCACATATTGCGTTTTATTTGTGCAGCACTGTTCACTTGAGGATACTTAGGAGGAAGATCAAATGAAAACTTGAAACTCTAGAAGAAGCAATCAGTGAATTCATGTTAAAAACCTGTAACAGGTGATCGGATGTATTTGGTAACCACAGGGGATTTTATTAAGCAGTAAGCAGTAAGATGGACAGTATCAGTAAACCCACGTTTGATCCTAAGGGTGAGGAATGTTTTTACATGTTGACACATATTCAAAGTTTATTTTCTAAGCTCTGAACTGTGCATGAATCACGGTCAGATCTAGATGTCATGTAATGACCTCTTTTTGTTTTATACTCCTGTGGTTTGAAAACACTGAAAATAGTACAGTTGCTAGATGAGTCACGTGACGGCTGGCTGTGCAGCGAAGCGGATCATGTGATTTATCTAGCGGTGCGAAGTCCGAGTCATTTTATAGAATCGGTTCGTTTGGACAGTTTATCTCAATGAACCGGTTCAAACGATTCAAATTCATTTACTAGTTAGGCGGAATTTTAGAAGTCATTTTTAAGTAAAATACATTTTTAGATGCATTTTTTTATACATGCTATTGTTTATCACAATGCTTTAAAATGAGTATAGTTTGCTTGGAATTTTATGTTTTCTTAAACTGTCAAATTGTTCTGTCAAATTCATTAATTTACGAAATCTACTTGTTCAAAAGATTATTCGTTTGTGACTGAGACATTAACATACTGAGTGGCAAAGTTCTGCCTGATACCTTTCAAATCTCATATTACTCTTGAATTTGTTTCAGAGCACCAGCATTTAAGGTACAATCCCCTGCGGGACTCCTGGGTTCTGGTCTCGGCTCATCGGATGAAGCGTCCGTGGAAAGGGCAGGTGGAGAAACCTCCAGTGGACAACACCCCACGACATGACCCGAACAACCCCCTCTGTCCCGGCAGCGTGAGAGCTAACGGAGAGGTGAGAAAAACAGCTTTTCCGACTGAATGTTGCTGAGTGTCACCGCAAGATGTGAGATAAAAAATTAAAAAGGAAAAAAATATATAAAAAATAAATAAAAAGCTCTGTTGCTGTTGTAACATCACCTCACAGACAGACAGATTAATAAATGTTTGCTTCTTCTGCTTCTTCTTTTTTTATTGCTCTGTTATAAAGCCACCTCACTTGCCAAGATTATTCTAAAAAGTTTAAGCATATAATAAAAATGTCTAATTATTTATATATATATATATATATATATATATATATATATATGAATAGCTTGCAACTGATTTTTAAAATGAATGTTCTTGATTCAAAACAACATTTAAAATCTTTGACATGGCGACAATTACCATAGAAAATAATTTCCAACAAAAGTCTCATTTACATGCACATACAATAAAAGTTATACAGCATTATGAAGGGTGTAAAAGCTAATTTTTGAAGCTTGTATTTCGTTTGTTGTTTTATTGAGTATTTAAGTAGTAAAAATGTTGTCTATATTAAGAAAGTATACACTACCGTTCAAAAGTCGGGGTTGTTTTTTTAAAGCATTTAATTAATCAAGTATCAAAAAAGACTTTTACGTGTTTTTTTTTGTTGTTGTTTTTTCTTAAATAAATGCTGTTCTTTGTACTTTCTATTCATTAAATAATCCTGAAAAAAATGTATCACGGTTTCCACAAAAATATTGGGCAGCACAACTGTTTTCAACATTGATAATAATAATAAATATTTCTTGAGCAGCAAATCAGCATAATATAATGATTTCTGAAGGATCATGTGACTGAAGACTGGAGTAGTGATGCTAAAAATTCAGCTTACATTACATTACATTTTAAAATAGGCTATATTCACATAGAAAACAGTTATTTTAATTATTATTAATCCATTATTTATTAATTATTTGACAATATTACTGTTTTTTTTTTTTTTTTATCAGATAACTGTAGCCTTTTCATAAGCCTTGCACTGTCATAGAAATTTCTTTCTTTCAAAAAAAAAAAGCATTAAGAAGTCCAGCCTTTTAAGCACTAGTGTACATTTAACACATACTGGTGCAATGTCTTGCCCCATAGACTTCCACTGTTGAAAACAGTTCATGTGATTTTTGACTAAGGAATAATGTTGCTGTTTTGTTTACTATTTCTAGTTGCTTAATGTTGTTGCCTAATTTTTTATCTTTTTTTTTTTTTCCGGTCCTATATTAACATGCACTGATGTCAATGGAGCCTGACTTTTTGAACCCAGATTGAACCCAGAATATTGCCGTACTTTTATTTAGTTCAATTCATTGAGGGGAAGAATATATTCTTTATTTTATGTGCTGCATCACTGCAGTGCCATTACCGATTCATTTGCATGCGCTATTATCAAGTATCAAGTTATCAGATTGTATTAAAACCGTCCATTTGCAGGATTTTAAACATTCATGAGCTGATAGTCATAAGCTGTCGACACCTCTAGCTCAGCCTGCAGCATTATGGGAGCTTTTTTATGAACACAGATGAAACCGTCTTCTCTGTGGAAAGTGATGTGTCTGCATTCTCTGACTAAGCAGAAAAATAAGGTGATATCCTTTCCTTGAACGTACATTTCTCTCCATCTGCCCGTGTGAGTTATATAGTGATGAATATTCAGTGGCACAGTTTATTTAAGCCTGACAAATGTTCTTGGCTGACTCTCTCGTTCCTGGACATTATTATTTAATGATTAATTAAACACAGAAAGTTGCCAGACTACTTTACATTCAGACAAGATGTTGAACATGCACTCTTGAACTCACTTTTTCATGTTGTTCAGATGTACGTTTGGCTGGAAGCAGATTGTCTAGTCAGATATATCAACCTGAGGAAGAGCAAACTGAAAGAAGGAGAGCGCTCAGGGATGTTTTATCCATCAGACTGTGATTAAACACAGTCATTTCATATTTTCCTCCGTTTTATTGCAGGTGAATCCTGAGTATGACAGCACGTTCATGTTTGACAATGATTTCCCTGCTCTCCAGCCTGACGCTCCAGACCCCGGTATGATCTAACGTCACATTCAGTCCCACAAGACTCATTTGGGATGTTCTGCTAACACAAATCTAACAATGTTTTGGACCTGGTGATGGAAAAACTGGATGTGAAACATGAAAAAATATTGGGCAGCACAACTGTTTGCAACAATGTTTCTTGAGCAGCAAATCGGCATATTAGAATGATTTCTGAAGGATCATGTGACACTGAAGACTGGATAATGATGCTGAAAATTTCACTGCAGGGCTTATGAAAAAGCTGCATTTATCTGATAAAAAAAAAAAAAAGAAAAGTAAAATTATTATTATTTTTTAAATGACTGTTTTCTATGTGGGTATAACCTATTTCATCATATATTACAGCAGAAAACAATTCTTTTAAATAGTAATAATATTTCTGTTTTTACTGCATTTTCGTCAAATAAATGCAGACTTGGTAAGCATAAGAAACAAACAAATCTTCCCAAATTACCGTGGTGTTGTTTTCTCATACAGTCGCTCTACTATGATACCACTGCAGTACTTTTTGCCATTATAATACAAGTTGACAGTTAATGTTCCTGCATAGTTTAATTGTAAAACTTTTAATGTGCAATTATGATCTGTATGTTAATGAAGCATTTCATTCCAATGTTTTAACAATTTGCTGATAAGTTGTATTATTACCGGTTCTAGGCTCAGACCATCATCCACTTTTCCAAAGCAAAGCAGCCAGAGGTGTTTGGTGAGAACAGTTTTTCTTCTTTTTTAAGAACTACAATTACTAACTAGTACTGCTGGCATTACTATTAACAACATCCTTAAACCTAAATATTCAGATTAATGTATCTCATTGTGCACTGTTTGACAGACTTGAATGATTTTATAAATTATGTGTCTTGTTAAAGAGAGGTGTGTGGTTACTTTTCCACTAAATTAACAGATTTATGGTAATGGCAGCCACAAGTGGCACTATGTCGTTCGAAAAAAAAAAAAAAAAGAGGTGACAAATAGTGTAAACAAATGTAAAATAAATAAATATTTAATAAGTAAATAAATATTATGTAGTACAAATAAATAAAAACATTTATATATATAATATAAAAGTAAATCATGAATAAACAAATACAGTTTATATAAATAAATGACTAAATAAATACATCTCTTTTATTTAGTAAAATAAATAAATACAGAGTAAAAGTTAACCAAGTAAATAAATAAATAATGCATAAATAAACAAATAAATACATTTTATATAAACACACAAATGAATAAACAAAGTAAGTAAAAAGTTAACATTAATTTGATTATTATGACTGTTGATTGATAGAAAGTAAGTATTTTCCAGATTCACTTTTACAGCTATAGTATTTTGAAATATATCTTTATAACATTAAATTATATAGATGTATTTATTTTTTATGAGGTTCCCTCGCAAAAGGGATTGTCTCATTTGGGGGGTCTGTGGCATCAAACAAACATTTTTATCCAAAGAAACTTACAGTAGGTTCTTTCCTCTTGGTTCATCTTTAACCAAGTCTGTGCCACCCTCCCTATTTTATAATTATTATTGCTGTTCCTTATAACAGTATTTTTTTGTTTTGTTTTCAGAGTACATTAGCACAGATTGCCATAGATTGGAGCGGCACTGAGGGACACTTTGTTAGCTCCGTTATTGTGGCTCATGGCCCCTCTGAAGCACTGCTAATAAACTATTTCCTTGAGTTTAATTGCGCTGCGTGTAGAAATTGATTGTGCTGCCAGAACGGCAACACCTCAGGAGAGCGTTAGCTGAGAGGAAAGAACTAAATGTCGTAGCAATGAGTCAAAACACATTAGAGGTTGAGTAAAATCAAGGCTTTATCAGCGTCTTGCTTTTGTTAGTGTATTATGTAGATTGTTTATGAAATCACCTTTGGTTTTTTCTTTTGGTATATCTTTAACAGTGTGACTTGAGTTATTAAAAAATCTGGGCTGGCAACTAAAATGTTTGAGCACTTAAAAAAAGTTACAGAGTTACTCCATGGTAAGTTCACTGGCAGTCACTTTGTATAAAAGTGTCTGCTAAATAACTACGTACGCAATGTACTGGTTGTTAGGCATTGCTTACAGTTGTACAAAACAATGTTCCATGGCATTCTCATAAAAAAATAAATAAAAATAATAAAAATAAAATGGAATAAAAACAAAAACAAAAATACTTACTATTTTTGTTTGAATTTATTTATTTATTTATTTGTTTGTTTGTGACCGGCTGAGCCTTATTTAGAATTTCTTACATTTTCATAATTTATTTTTTAAATATTATCAAGATTTAGTCATTTTTAGTTTGTTTTGTATTACATTTCATTGCACCATCATTTTGATTGTATTTTATGATATATATATATATATATATATATATATAAATATTATTAGTTTTTTTTTTGTATTTTGATTTTTGTATTTAAATGTTGTATTCTTCTATTTAAAAAAAACACACATTTTCTATTGATAATATGCAAGTAATATTTATATTTATACATATTTATAGTTATATAGTCACGATACATAATACATGATTTTGAGTTGTATCATGTTTTGAAATTTCTCAACTTCTTAGCTGAAAAATAATTTGAATACACCAGCAGGTTAAAAGACAAATCAGTCCAATAATTTGTCAATATTTAATTCCCTTTCTCTTTCTGGTTGTGTCATATTGTTAACACTAGGTGGTGCTGTCATCTAAGAAGTGACTGAGGTAGACGAGTCTTTGTACAAAGTCATTCAGATCCATTATATGTGCACAGTGATTATCACGTAGACATGTTTTTTGGGAGAGACACAGTTAGATTGTCTATTACCCTGATTTCTCTGATCCCTAGTGCTTTCTGTTTTATCTCCTCCACACTGGACCATTTTATGCACTATTTTTGAAGGCAGAAGAGAACTTTACAGACGCTGAGGAGGTACAGACGGCTGCTCTGAAACGGCACCTGTGTGTGAAACCATCCAATTAGCAGTGTAGCAGAGCAGGCCACATACACACAGACCCTGCCAACTGACGCTCAACTCTAATGCACTGGGATCTGACATTGTTTTCAAAGTAGTAAGAATAGCGCTCGAGGCGCAAACAAGTCAAGGACGCCTAATAGAGAGAACTGGCTGCCCCACATAAAGCCTGAAAGAGGAGACTTTGCAAAGTTTGCAGGCACAGCTGTTAGGTTTCATTCAGGACTAAGAGTAGACAAAATTACACTATGTATTTATTCATAACTCTGCCGGGATGATTTTCGAAGGTGAAGTGTGACATCCACTGTATGTTTTATGATGAATGCTGCTTAGATCATAACTGCTGGAGAAATGTGAGCTGGATGGAAGGATTGTCAAATAGGTATATATACAGTATCTATATGACAGGTATAGATGAAGAAACACAGGTGGGCAGAAAGACAGATAAACAGATAGACAAACAGACAGACATATAAATGGATAGACAGATATCCATATAGATAGATAGATAGATAGATAGATAGATAGATAGATAGATAGATAGATAGATAGATAGATAGATAGATAGACACAGTTAGATAGACAGATAGATTGATATAGAAAGACAGTCTGATAGACAGACAGACAGACAGACAGACAGACAGACAGACAGACAGACAGACAGATAGACAGATAGATAGATAGATAGATAGATAGATAGATAGATAGATAGATAGACAGACAGACAGATCGACAGACAGATAGATAGATAGATAGATAGATAGACAGACAGACAGACAGACAGACAGACAGACAGACAGACGGATAGATATATGGATAGATAGATAGATAGATAGATAGATAGATAGATAGACACAGTTAGATAGACATCGATTGATATAGAAAGGCAATCTGACAGATGGACAGACGGGCGGATGGCAGGCAGACAGATAGATAGATAGATAGATAGACAGACAGACAAACAGATAGATAGATAGATAGATAGATAGATAGATGATAGATAGATATAGAAAGGCAATGAGATAGAGAGATAGATAGATCGATATAGAAAGGCAATCTGACAGACAGACATACACAGATCTAAGCATAATGTTGTTAAGAGGAAGTTTTAAGCAAATTGTTGTGTTTGTTTGTTTTCAGTAAGGTCATGTGTTTCCACCCCTGGTCTGACATCACCCTCCCTCTCATGCAGCCCGCAGAGATCCGCAAAGTGATTGACAAGTGGGCAGATCTGATTGTAGAGCTGGGTGCTGAGTACACGTGGGTGCAGGTTAGTACGTCTCGTCCTCTCACGTCTATTTTTTGGTGCACCTGTTACTTTGCATTCACAAGCGAAACATTTTAATTTACTTTGCACTAACTAGACATTTTTCTCACTGTGACTCTTTCTGGGGGGTGTAGAAACTTAATGAAACATTTGCACCATTTGTTGCCTCAAGAAACTTTCTCTCTAGAAGCCATGGAGTCACAGGGACGTGACTGCTTAAGAGTGTGTGTTTAAAGGAGACGGAGGCAGGGACAGCGCTCGATTGGGTTCTGTCCCAGTCTTCCTCATCAGTGCTAATTGGATCAATTGGGAGATGCTCTTCAGTCAGGGTGTCTCAGTGCTGATCAATGGTAGGCAGTGTGGAGCGCTCCTCCGGCCTCTCTGGACACATTAATGCTCCTGCGAGGGAATAATGGAGCACTTCAAAGGGTTCCAGGGATATGAATACAGTGAATTAAGATGTTTGTGCCAAAAGATAGTTAACTTATGAGCGTGAGAGAGTTCCTGAGCCTCAGTGGCTTTTTGACAGACTATAGATTCAGTTTAACGAAGGTTTTCTGCTTAAAGGTACAGAATCCTACACACTTTATCATTTTATGTGTTTCTCTGAAGTCCACTTACAACGCCAAAAACAGTTATAATTTAGTTTTATATGACTATTTTCCACCCTTTTTGCTTCTGTTCCTTAACATCAATAGATAAATGGCCTCTGTTAGGATCATATATGGATTTTGTCCATTCATTTTTGGTACAATCCATGCTTTTTTGTCGTTTTTTTTTGCATCTTACTAGTTGCGTTTTCAATAGTGAACTTGCAAGTCTCATTGCACCCACTGTCCCACATACACATGCACAAGAATGTATGTGAAAGAAACACTAAATCAAACTGGGGCCAGTTGCATGAACGTAGCCTCTATGTTAAGACTGTGTCTTGAACACAGAACTAGTCTGAACAACTAGCTTTTAGCTAAGGGGTAATGAGTCTTATTTTTCAGATTTAAATTCAACGTTTTTTTTAAAAACAGCTATGATAAATAAATAAATAAATAAATAACTGTGTACAACAACTGTCCCTGTGATTATCGGCAGGTATAAACCAAATACTAGTTCTCCAGTTTTCCCACAAACTGATAAATAATGAAGGGAGGACACTCATGGACTCCAAAGAACCATAGAACACAGCCAATACCAAACAATATAAGAAGAGTGTATTCTCCTGGAATTCAGGAATACAATATACATTAAAGATATGGCAGTGTACAAATACCTCTTCTAATGCACTTCTAATGATGTGCGATACATAACAGCTACAAACTATCAAGGAGAGCAGTGCCATCAGTTACAGGTTAGTACACCCCAAAATGAAAATTCTGTCATTAATTACTCACCCTCATGTCGTTCCAAACCTGTAAGATATTAATTTGTATTAAGTTGTAAGGACACCATGAAGGGTCAGAGAGCTCTCAGATTTCATCAAAGATATCTTAATTTATATTCCAAAGATGAACGGAGGTCTTACGGGTTTGGAACGACATGAGGATGAGTAATTAATGACAGAATTTTCATTTTGGGGTGAACTAACCCTTTAAAATGATCTCCATAATCATGTGAAGTACAGAATGGGAAGGTGTAGGTAAGTGGTCAAACTGTGGACTGGTCTAACTATCGTCATATTATATACACACACAGAAGCTAAGGTCTTCACAGCAACCTGTCAAAATAAAAGTTCGATTTAACTTTAAGAAATTGTGACATAAATATGTTTCTGTTTTACAGTAGAATGCACGTCTCAATGATAATAATAATTGCTATTATAAAATTATTATTAAAACATTATTGTTAACGAATAATCACAATTTTTCTTCAATGTTTTAACCATAAACCTATGTTGTGCATGCCAAAATAAATTTCCTTTCATTTGATGATAAATTAGTTTTTTTTTCCCTTCATTTGATTACCAGAATAAATAAATAAATAAATAAAATCCTAAAAAGTTATTTTTGTTAAACTTTTAGTAAACATATTAAATTGTGTAAGTGCGATGATTTCAATTAATTAGACATGCCTTTTGATTACTAAAATTTAATTTAACCACTAAAATGGAATCCTGAAAAATTAAAAATAAATAAATAAAAATAAAAAATAAACTGAATTGGGGGTTGGGGGGGGGCAGTACTCTAAAGTACTAATATACACCTTTTAGAGGTTAATAAGGTACAAAGTTGTCCCTTTAAAGGTTTTCTCCTGGTGACAAGCTGTTGTACTTCTAAAGGTACAGTTTTTGCACAGTGATCTGACAGTGTAAAGTTCATTAGACCATAAAGCAGGGGTGTCCGATCCTGTACCTGGAGGGCCACCTTCCTGCAGAGTTTAGCTCCAACCCCAATTAAACACACCTGAGCCAGCTAATCAAGGTCTTCAGGATCACTACAAACGTCCAGGCAGGTGAGCTGGAGCTAAACTCTGCAGGAATGTAGCCCTACAGGAGCAGGATTGGACACCCCTACTATAGACTGACCAGTTTGTCTTTTTATGGTTCACAAGGTTGCTCGAGTGCATGTATCTATGTATTCATGGCAAAAGGAAGCACCTTCAGCGCTTTTGCTGAGCTAGCATTGCTGCAAACTTACAGCTTTATGGCACAGTGCCAACCTCAGGTTACTCCAGGGACACTGAATCTGTAACTTAACACCGTGTCCTAACCTGGGATTGTGACGAGTACCTTGTGCTGAGTCCACACTGTGAAATCTTATTGGTTCAAATTATACAGTAATTCTACACAGCTGCATATTAAACATTAATCATATATTTTTAATGTCATGCCAAGTTAGGACACAATGTGCTGTAATGCACTGTTTTTTTATTGATGTGAGAAAGTCATAATTTAACTTAATTACAGTGTTAATTTCGTTGACGAATAATCTTCATCATAATTTTCGTCAACGACATTTTTTTCACTGACGACAATAACGAACGAAAACTCTTTTTGAATGACAAAAAATATGACGTAAATCTATTGACATTTTCGTCAACTAATAAAAACGAGACGAAAATGTCAGAGAGAGACGATTTGGGAAGAGATTCATTCAGAAGGAATCTGCTGCATAGGAGGTTAGATGCCAACATATGAACCCGCAGGACATAAGCTAAAATACACTTGCTGCACAGAGCATAAAACGTTCAAAAGTGTCAATATGTGGGAGTAAGAGAAGAGCAGGCATATGGATAATCTGACAAAGCAAGAGAGAACTCAATTTGGACACTGAAGCATACACACACAGAAAGCAGGTCTTACAGCGCGTGAGTACTCTTTCACGTCGCATGAATGGAGAAATACACACAAAATGATGTCTAAAATGTCCGTTTTTGACTGGTATTCATGAGTATTTACGTTTTAAGTGAACGTTAACAGAGAGAACGTGTATTAGTACATTGCATCCATTGCATCCGTGCATTCGGTTTTAAAGGGATAGCAGCCTAATTTAGTTGCTATTGTCCGAGTCATTGATGTTAATCAAGCAACAAAAGAAAGACATACAATCACTCACTGCTCTCGACTGAAAAAAACTTTAGTAGCTCTAAAGATTAATCTAAATTTGTTTATAGAAATAAATATGTCTGCTTGAAAGAATGAAGAATATGGTAAACAAGTTGCTATGAAGAATGCATAATTATGACCATTGGTATTTCATTAAAAAGAAGACAATGTTCTTGTTCTTTATGAGAAGTGGTTTTATTTAATTTTAACAAAGGCATGTTGTGTGTCACCGCAGTTAAATCATGATAAAACCTTAATATCAAACCTATGAGTTTGGAAATTTTAGAGAAATGCTTAATAAATGCACTGCAACTAAACCCATTAGATTTTAGCCAACTAAATTTACTGTAGATTTAGTCGACTAAAACTAAAAACAATTCAGATAACTAAAATATGACTAAAACTAAATGGCATTTTAGTCAAAAGACTATAAAACTAAATCAAAATTTGCTGTCAAAATTAACACTGCTTAATTAAAAACAGTTTCATGTCTTTTTCATCTTGTTTTCATTATAAATGCTGAAAATTCCCCACAAAAATCGTTTGTCGAAAGATGCAAATGCAAACAAACCAGCACACTCTCATGGCAATTTTTAACTATTTTACATTTTGGCGATTTGGTGGCTGATTCATGTGAATTAATTTGTATGTTTTTTATTTATTTTTTTGTACCATCTGCTTATGGTATGTTCAAGTCCAGGCAAGTTTGAGTTGGGAATAAGTAATTATGTCAGGTGTGTGCAAGTCGCTTTGGTTTGAGCAAGATGGCATCTTACCTTTTATAATTTACTTTTTAATCTATATTTTTGCTTTTTGATGATTTTATGAAATTTATGAAGGTGCTGTAAACTTAATCGTTATACATTGCTATTTTATTAGCTTTTTAAGATCCAGATAACAACTTTTATTTAAAAAAATATATTTATTATTTTTTTTGTATTTTTTTTTGTGCAAGGCAGTGTATATTCTACAATACTGTTGCCTTTTGTATGTGCAATTTAGCTAGTTTTATTGAAAATAAAATAAAATAAATACAAAATATTTATTTGATCAAATTTACCATCAGTAGAGACACTGCATGTATAAAATAATTGCATGAGATTGTGTTGAAACAGCAAATCATTATTTTAGGGTGCAGCAATGTTCAGCCCAATCCGAGAAGCATTTCTACATTTCTTGCAGTTTATCCTGGTTAGCGACTCCTCGGATAACACCGGTGGTTATCTCCTCTCTGTTAAACACATCAGAGCATGTGTGCTGCCTCATCTTTGCGATTTACAGACCCTGAAGAGCAGTGACTTTAGCCGAGTCAATATTTATCAAGTGGAATAGTCAAGGGCAGATCCTGCTCAAATCGCCCTTGAGGGAGGTGCCAGGAAGCCTTAAAACTCCCTCCGACAGGATGTTTCCTTTTAAACAGCAACATGTGCTCTGATCTCTCCATGTCTCAATAACAGAGTGCATGTTTTGTCTGCACCTGTCTGTTTGAGTGTGTTTCTGTACACTTGTATACAGTTTGCCGTGGCTTGTTATGTCTGGGTTCTTTTAAAGGACGTAATGACTTTTTCTTTCATGTTTCAGATCTTCGAGAATAAAGGAGCCATGATGGGCTGTTCAAACCCCCATCCTCACTGTCAGGTATGCCTTCACCTCGTTACTTCATTGATGTCCCTTTTTTTCTAGCCCTCCTCCTGCCAATTAGCGCTTGCCCCTGTCGGCTCGCTGAGGCAGAGAGCCCTGAAATGCTACTCTGTGGATTAAGACGTATCCGCTGCAGTCTTCGACCATCTGGAATGCTCTTTTTTAGGCTGGAATAGGTCTTTAACTGTCACCTCAGTGGAGAGACTGCTGACGAGACATGGCTAATGCAAGCAGGAGCTTAAAAAGCCTGTAGACTCCAATTAGGGAAGTACAGAGATGGTCCAAGGAAAGACGTCACCGAAACCGTCTTCCTGAAAGAAAATTACTCTCGGCTCTAGGAGTCGAACGGGTTTGTCTTGTGCGGATTCTGGGATTTTATTTTTTTAAAGGAGGTCGCTGGGATGGCAATGGGGTGGAAAACATAGCTGCTTTTATCAGTTTGATAGCGTTCAGTGTAAATGATGTGTTTTATTGACATCTTCTTGACTCCGAGCAGTGAGGAACTTCTGTTTCCTCTCGTTTCCCTTTTTCTGGCTGTCTGTCTTACCCTTGTTTCTTCTATGCACAGGAAGCCTGTCGCTGTCGTGCCGTGACAGCACCGAATTAATTACTTGTTAATGGCTGTGCGCTCCGCTAGGGGGCAGTAGAGGATTTTCAGATGCTTTGACATGAGCTCTGTTTAAAGGAGCTGTCAAAAACCTCTCATATTTTCCATATTATACTTTCTTTGTAATAAACCACATCTGAAGAATGAAGGTTTAACGGTCATACCATAGATTTATGGTTTACCAGCTTTCATTTATTTCTCAGCCTCGTCAAATCTGATCTCTGGTGCCGATGCGCTGTAATGTGAACTAACTTGTTAGGTTGTGATTGATATAGTTTAAATGGCTGGAGAAAGTTAACTTATTCTGCAGTTGCAGTAAATTTAGCTTTTGTAACACAGCAACAAAAATAAATGCAGTGCTATTATCAAAAACAGAAACTAAAAGAAAGTTCAAATTAAATTAAATGTAACAAAAGACTTCAAAGTAAACTAAACTATATTTTTATGACTCTAACTTGTAGTTTTTAATAAATGGTATGAAATAAAACGTGATAGTATTATAAAACCTGACACCTTAAGTAGGCCTACCAACCTGCATTAAATGAAAATTAACTAGACATCAGCAGTGTTATTTAGTATAATTTATATACTGTTTTAGTATTTATTCATTATTAATTTTGTGTTAGCTTTTATATTTTGTATTTTCAGTTAGCATTTTAATTGTAGTTTAACTTTTAGTAATTTTTTCTATGTGCCTTTGTCTTTTTATTAGCTTTTTAAATATATTTAAATTCATATTTTAATATTTTGAATATATTCAATTCATTGTACTAGCTCATTTTTAGCTTATTTTATCTAAACTTATTTTCTTTCAGTTAGTTCCCAACATTTCTAATTTCCATTTAAATTTTTTTAAGTTTGTTTTCATCTAATATTTCTATTTTATTTCATTAACAAATGCCATTCAATAGTTTTAGTTTTAGTTGACAATAACACTGGATAGCAATAACAGTAATATTGCGCTTAATAGCTTATTAACTTAATTAACTTGTGCCAGTTTAGTTTAGCTTAAACGTTGAAATGCTCAAAGTACTAACACTATAATGGAAAAAATAAAAAAATCCAAAGTGGAACTAAAAACAAGATTCAAAATTGTAGTTGTGTCTGCATATTAAACTGGAGTAGGACAACATATTTGAACATTGAAAAAATTACATGGTTTTTCCAGGTGGATTTTTTTTTTTTTTCACTAAATGTTAATAGACCCTTTAGCAGCACCACATTAGACTAGTTTCCTTGGCAACAGCTCATCCATGCATCATACTGTCAGTATGACAACACATCCACCCCACGTCCCAGTATGTGCTGGACGTGACATCAATCATCGACCTCTAACATAAATCAACCTCCCAGCATACTCAGGCTCGGCCCAGATAGAATCAGCCGTAAGCCCCTCTTAAGTTTCTCATATGATTTTATCAATGGATGCAGCTAAATATGAGTAAATAAATCCCCCTCCCTGTCCATGTGTGTGGCCCCGTGGAGAGACTGGAGCTCTGTGTGGCTTAGGTCTATGTCAGCCGGCAGGAGTCGAGCTTTACCCAGCATGCCCTGGGAGAGATGGATAAGCCGCGTGTATCCGGCTGCCCACCTTCTCCGGGATGAGAGTATTTGCGGAGAGGGAGTGAGTGAGTGAGCGCTCGCGATACAGCAGGCTGTCTGTGTTGATCTGTGTCTCTTTCTCTCTGTCTGTCCCACGCTTTCTCATATCATCCGTAACCACCCACCCCTGAACAAACACAAAACATCAGCTCTCAAAACAGAGACTCATCTGTCTCTTGAAACGATTATCGTGCTGCTGTTTTGTGAAATTTAAAACATTGCGACTCAGGGTCTTTTCACACTTTTTGGCTCATTTCAGGGCTCGTGTGAGTTTCAGCCTATGTTTGAATGGTCAAAATGGACTCTAAATACTTTAAAGGAATAGTTCACCCAAAAATGAAAACTTGCTGAAAATGTCCTCACTCTCAGGCCATCCAAGATGTAGATGAGTTTGGGAAAAATAATTGGAGAAGGCTTTACATCAGTGGATCCTCTGCAGTGAATGGGTGCCGTCAGAATGAGAGTCCAAACAGCTGATAAAAACATCATAAGTAATCCACACCACTCACCACTATTAACGTCTTATGAAGACAAAATCTGCCTGTTTGTAGGAAACATATCTATCATTAAGATGTTTTTAACTTGAAACTGTTGCTTCTTGCTCCATAATCCATAATAATGGTTCCTCCAGTGAAAAAGTCATCTTGTCTGAATCAGGAGAGAAATATGCACAGATCAAAGCACGCAAAAGCAGTCCAAAACCGTTTGAAACAAATTTGTCAGTGGATTTTGATGTGAAGGACAGGAGATAGACTTTTCCACTGGAGGAAGCGTATTATGGATTATGAACTCCAGAAGCCAGAAGCCAGAAGCCTTGGTATTTGTTTTTTAGAAACAAGACATTCGCTGATGGACTTTAGTTGTGTGGATTACTTGTGGATTGTTGTTCATTTCAGGAGCCATCCATTCTAAATGCAAAGTGCACTAATTATTATTTGCATAATTATTAATCACAATATGCAATTTTTTGTCCTGTTTTTAACCCCCTTCATCAGAACGCTCTGTTTGTGTGGCGGATTGTAGACTTGGAAGTAAACGCCCACTGTTGTGATTGGCTAATAGTTGTGTATGTTTGACATTGTACATTCCTCATAGATGGACACTGCTGTGATTTACGTTACAATCGCATAAATACTCAGTACATATCAAACGATCTGTAATAACAGACAAAGCAATTGACCACGTAATAAAAAAAGTTACTCACATTTGGTGCAGCATTACTGTTGGATCCAATATAGTCAGCACAACATAGTCTTTGAGTTTCAATTTTTCTGAAAATCCCGCGTCGAATAGTGCTTTGTTTGTAAACAAATCCGTGGTAAAATTAAGTGAACAAAGGACCAAGTTCTTACTGACGCGGTCTGGATCCTCATTAAAAATAAAGTTCATTCACTCTTCCCTAACGTTGGAATCAGAAGGAAGGCGGGGCAAAGACTGTGTTTCCACAATCTGGCACTGCACAGCATCTTGTTGTCTTCAGAGCCATCTTTATCGTTTGGTTTCTGTGTAGACCGGTGTTCGTCCTGTGTTCGCCTCTCGTTATTTATACTACATGCGTGAATTGGTGGGAGGGGCTAAACATGCAGTGATGTAGAATCGGTGGGCGGGGCTAAACATGCAGTGATGTAGAATCGGTGGGCAGGGCTAAACATGCAGTGATGTAGAATCGGTGGGCGGGGCTAAACATGCAGTGATGTAGAATTGGTGGGAGGGGCAAACAGGCAGTGATGTAGAATTGGTGGGTGGGGCTAAACAGTCAGTGTTGTAGAATCGGTGGGAGGGGCAAACAGGCAGTGATGTAGAATCGGTGGGTGGGGCTAAACAGTCAGTGCTGTAGAATCGGTGGGAGGGGCAAACAGGCAGTGATGTAGAAGCAGACATTGATCTTCTTCTGCAGAGGCGGTGCTTATCCACACTATTACATTATAGAGTGGCACATTCCACAAGCTGTCGTTTTGGCAGACTGCCTTGAATATAAGCTGTTTTTAGACTAACGAGAAAGTTTTAGTTCTGAAACTTACAGGATGTTTTTATAGTACAATGACCTCTTATATGGCAAAAGATCAAGGGGATTTTGGTTTCTCAGTTCATGACCCCTTAAAACAATCGGAATATCTGAAATATCTCTTTTAAGGTCAAGAATGGTGTAAATACACTTTTTGGTTCAGTTTGTGATAAACATAAGGGCCAGTCACACTACACTTTACACTCTTTTGATTTCCATTCTTATGCATTGGAATGCAGGAGACAGGAAATGCATTGCAAGCATTCCAAGTGTCAAGTTTGGTGAACTCTGACCTGCGAATTTGGAGAAATTGCACTCACATCCAAATGTAATTTATTCCTATGATTTGAAGCTGAATTTTCAGCATCATTACTCCAGTCTTCAGTGTCGCATGATCCAGAAATCATTGTACAGCAATATGCTGATTTGATATTTCACATCGGGTGGTTCTTTGCCTCCATGTTGTGCATTAAAATAATTTAAGGCCCTGGTAGCTATGAATTATCCCGCTTATACCATGGCCATTTGCCAGCATTGGCAAGTTAAAGCTGTTAATGATGTTTGCAGCACAATATTTGACTGGAAGGGTGAAGTTGTTATTTTCGTCAGTTACGGCTCGTCAGATCTCTAGCATTCTGCTCGCTCAAATAAGACACAGAGATGAAAGATGCGGTAAGATCACATTTATTTGAATAAATTAATTATAGCATTTATTTGAATTAATTATCGAGAGAGAGGAGAGGGGGATGAAAGTTGCATGTATGAATTACCTGTGTCTGCGCGTTTCTCTGTACACACAATTAATCTGTGAGTTTAGTTACTTCAGAGATTTTACCTCCTCATTGCTTAAGAATATAATACAGCGATCCAGTATCTTAGGTATTTTATTAATAAAAGTTGCAGGGCAGCATTAACAACAAGTTTCTGTGCTCCTGAATGTTTTTGTGTGTGCTCTATGTGCAATCTTTGTGTGCATGTGTGTGTCAGTGAAAGCAGTGCATTAATATAGAACGGTGATAAAACTGACTACCTGCGCATTAAAAGGTTTTGATGGATACCTGCCAGCCAATCAGAATTGAGTATTCAGACAGACCATGATAGCAAATTTCAATTTATTTATTTATTTTGAATAGAAATAGTACATTATAAATGTTAAACGTCATTAGAAATTACATTGTAAATATCTTTACTGTCATTTTTGACCAAATCAATGCATCCTTGCTGAATAGAAGCATCAATTCTTTGATGAAAAAGCCTAAAATTATAAATGGTAGTGTACATATAAACTATAGTTCACCTTTTATGCAACAAACCATGTGAATAGAATTTGTCACTTTTTGCCTGAGTTGGATTGTTTGAAAGAGGACGGACACCCTTAGGGTGACTCCTTTCATGACGGGAACCAGTGGAGATGGACACTCTTTCACTCAAGTTTTATGCTAGGAAGGAGATTTTGGGGTAAATAGAAATATAATAAATAGCTGGTTGCCAACCAATTTTCTCCTGAGAAATGTATTAAGAGTTTCATAGACAGCAAATCTGACAGCTAAATTAGTGGGTTGGTGGTTGACTGAATCAATTCACTGCTAAAAAATAATACAAAAAATTAATTTTTTCATAGTTTAAACATGAAATGTGTTTAGAACCTCTCAAGATGAGGGATATTTTCACAGAGAATTTGAAATCCAGAGCTCACATTTTTTTCCAACTATGAGAACCAACAGCACACAACCTGACTTGACAAACAGTTATGGTTATATACACTGAAAAATAAATGTAAGAACTGGAAAAAAACAAAAAAAAAACAAGATTCTCTTTTTAAGATTCTATTCAATTTCCCGAACACATTCTGGTGACGACATCTCTGGTTTATTCCTGCGTGAATGGACATTGCGTATAATGTCATCTTATCTGTGAATTTACATACACAGCTAGCAGTAGCGATAGCGGAGAAATGGCAAGGAGAGAGATTGGCGGTCAGCGGTGAGGTGTGATTGACGTTCTCTTGGAACTCCGGCTGAAGCCTTTCCAAAAGCAAGTCAATCTGCCGCTCTCCTCGAGCTCCGACACAGGCAGGAAATAAATAGTATACGCGTACGTCAGGAAACGTCAATCATCTTAACCATCTGTTAAGAACAGACGCATGAGAACTCTGGAGAACTGTAGCCTTCTCGGTATCGCCTGCAGGTCAGGCCTGAAAATCATAGCGCCACGCTTCTTTTTAATATCTCTGATGTTGTCACTGCTAGCATATTTACTGACTGTGAGTCGTGCTTTCTTTATGGGTTTTTTTGTGCTTCGCTGTTCTAGAGAGTGATGGACCGCTGTCTGGCGTTTTATTTTGCCGAGGTTCATAAACGTGGCCTCTGGGGCCGCTGGACGGGTGCGTGAAGACTGCACGATTAGTTCCCCCTCCGTCCATCTCTTCCTTCTCGACCCTCCTTTATCACTCCTGACATTCAAATCAGCAGCCGGAATACAGAGGAGCTGCGACTGCCGACCGATCGGATTCGGCTTGTTTAAAGCCATGCCAGACTCCCATGGCCGCCTGGTATTATCTTTAAAAACAGAGAGCGAGAGAGAGAGATGGACTTTATGATTTCACTGCCGCAAAGGATTTTATTTCATTTTATGTATTTAATTGGAATTCTTGGGAAAATGGACTCGATTAAATGAGTGTTTTTCTTTTTCGCCCGTCTACAGGGACTTAATGTTTAATGCATAAGCACACCGGCCTCATTTTCAATAGCTCTCTGAGTAAAGTGCTTACCTGTGTGAACTTTTCTAGCCTCAAAGGTTGCATGGAGCTCTGAGGGAATAGCGCTGTCATTAAGTACGCATAACTAAAGGCCTTCATGTGAACGGGCGTGAAAGCAATTATGAAAACGATGATACTGAGAGGGCTTTTTTAAGTAGTCATCACCTCGGGCTGAAGAACCTGTTGACTTGCTGTACATAAATGCCCCACTTAAGGTGCGTTCACACTGACAGCGTTTTGCAAGCAGAAAACCACCAGAGGGCTTTTATCTTCAGTGGGTCTTGATCAAGACACATGAGAAGAATTTAATTCTGTGTAAATGCTTTGTAAAGCAGAAATTGTGACAGTTTGTGTAAGAATAGGTACAACGATTGGTGGTTTGAGCGAACATCAGTGACAATTAGTGACAAGACAAAGGTGAGCACAATTGAACTTTATGCAAATGAGCAGAATGACTACCAGTTATAACCACAGTTGATTTAAACGGCCTTCTACTGACCTGCTGTAATAAATAATACATTTTACATGTATGCATTTAGCAGATGATTTATCCAAAGCAACGTACAAAAGAGGAGCCAACAACAGTCACAATACACAATGCCAGGTATTTAAGACAATTTGATTATAAAGCAAGCTGGAGAAATGTAGAGTTTGTATTTTTTTTGTAAGTAAAATTTAATTTAATTTTTTATTTTAAAGTTCCTGCCACCACAGAACAACAGAGAGGGTGAAGTTTAGTAATTTATAAATGAATTGTTCTTGCAAAATTTGCTTACATAGAATTTTTGTGGATTTTTAACAATCTTTTCAGAGACTAAAAAATACCTGGCTCATACTGTAAGAGTCAGTCGGTCGTAATTTGTTTGGATTCTGGTTTGCACTGTATGGTTTTGATTCACTAAAAAGTTTTAGAATCAATTTATTTGGGAATTGAACAATGTTAGTTACTCTGTATTTGTTTTTATTCTCTAAAAAGACTCATATTAGGCTCATTTGGAATTAGATTACACTATTTTGTTGGATGTTTATTATAAACTAAGCCATTAGTTGAAGAATCTTTCTACACAGTCTGTATGTTTTGTGCTGTAGGTTCAGTAGCGGTGTTGTGGTGACGCTGATATAAATGCAAGGAACATTATCGTAGTATTCAAATGTGATTTACGTAAGCACAGTTTTAGGAACAATTTACACAGACATTTGCTCCACTCATGTTTCATGAATGAGGCTTGATGTTACACAGTTTTACACTAAGCTAATCTTAATTGCCTAATTATTGGTGAACAGCAGGTGTGCCTCTGCTCCACAGTTTCCCACAATGTCATGGAACACGAGTTGGAAAAACATCTTTGAAAAGCATCCAACAGTGATTCATATTCTGTAAACACTGAATCTTTCAGTCTTCTTTAACCCGGCTCTATTCATCTGCTTTTAATGCAGGCGCTGGCCGCTTCTGAGCGCCCCTGTAGAAATCGCCCTAAATATGATGAGGTGATTGGAGATGTGACCCACGAGTAATGATTCGTTTTCTTTTCAAAATCCTTCATTTTCAGAAATCCAAGCAAGCTCAGACATTTTGGCCCATCTCCTCGAGAAGCAGAATAAACACGGACAAACAAAGTGCTGCTCGCTTCCAGATGTTTGTTGGAAATGGCTCTCATTGCCGAGGCCTTTAAAAAGAACAACCTTGATTTTTCTCAAGTGTTATTTAATTTTTACTGCATTATAAAAGTGAACTGCAGGGGGAAAAACACGTTCCTAAATGAAGCAGCGATGTTGGATGTAGGTGATCTAATGAGTCATTTTCATTCTTTCTTATGATGATTTCAACACTCTTGGCTGCAAGTGCCTTGTTTTGACTCTAATGTTTCAGAGCACGATAGTATGACTGATTTCTCTGGACATTATTTGGTTTCACTGCACTGAAGGTATTAATATCCACATTAAATTAATAACTGACCCTATTTATTTTCATAATCAACATTGCTGTTCTTACTGTAAGTTATTCAAATAATAAAATACAAAATAAAATAAAACAAGTGATGTTATTAAATATAATAATAATTATTATTATTATCATCATTATTATTATTACTATATATATATTCATTTTAACAACAACAACAACGATAATAATAATAATAATTGTTATTACTATTATAAGTTAAATATAAAAATAATACAAATAAGCAAATAATACATGTTTTTCTTCTTAATTAATTTAAACAATTTAATTTAATTAAACTGATAACTTTTAGGTCCTTATTTTGACCATAAAGAGAAATTGTAAGAAATGTAATTTATTTCTTGCTGGTAAGGATGCAAAATTAATAATTAATAACTTTAATAACTAAGATTTATAACTTAATAATTGTAAGTCACTTTAGACAAAATCATCTACTAAATAAAGAAATGTAAATGCAGATATAAATGTTAATAATAATAATAATAATAATCATAACAAAATTGCAAAGCACTTTTTATAATGTTTGAAAATGATGACAGCCATAAATATTAGTATTGTATTTTTACAGTTGTAATGTAAAACTAAATTGCCATTACCTTTGTTCAATACACTGTAAAAATTATTTAAAAAATAAAATTATAAATAAAGATTATTGAAGTGTGTTTTGCAAGAAAATGCTATTTCAGTCTTTCTACTTGCAAATTTTGAAATATTTGTTTAATTAAATTAGTTTAATTCAATGAAATACATGCATATTCTTTGTAAATATAAGTTATAATAAATAATATAATATAATAGATAAGAAAGTTTAGCAATTTCTGACGGTTTCTAGCACAAATTCTTCCAGTGCACTCGATTTTACAGTGAAAAAATACAGTAGTAATATTTCTAATTTTGCTTTTTTAATTTTGCTATTTTTATTTAGTAACAACAACAACAACAACAACAATAATAGTAACTATTATTATTATTATTATTATTATTGTATTGCATTTAAAATTTTTATCTGAGAAATCACAAATCGATTTTTTACTCCTCTCCAAAAGTAGCTCTACTTGCTGGGTTTGAATTTCTAACTTTGTAAAATAAAAACCCATCTGTTAAAGCTAAGATGTCAGAAATGTGTCAGAAGATGTCAAAGCTGAGACGTGTCAGTTGTGTAGTTATATACCAGTTTTAATAGTGTTACAGAAGAACTGGGACGAGGATATTCAGTCGTTCGTGCCTTTTGATGAAAGGCTTCAGTCAAAAACTTGTTTAACCCAAGAGGTCAGATCAGTCTCAAATGTGCATTTAGAGCCGCGAAGCTTGACTTTAAGACCCAAATCAATGGTTTGCAAGAAAACTGAGGTCAAAGAATCTCTCAGAGGTACGTATTAGATTCTGTAGGAAGTGCTTGCTTTAAAAAAAGAGTGTGGAAATACTTCTATTTGCAATCGCCTGTAACCCAGGAGAACTCGGTTCTCACAGAGAGTCTAATTCATCATTTAGCTAGAGAGCTCATTTTCACAGTTGCTTTTTTAAATTATTTTTGGCAGCAGGCAAACAGAAATTTGTCTCTTGATTATAACAACTGCTCCCTCATGGATTATGATGGATTATGGAAACGTACACAAGAATTAGAATTAGCTTCTCGGTGATTGACTGTGAGCTTTAAACTTCTCCAGTCATGTCACATTAGTCAGGATGACCACGCACACAGGGAATATCTCACAGTGTTCAAATTCATACTGCCATTTATCACCACAGACTCATTTTCATCTAGCTCGACTTGAAAAAATACATTCTTTCTGAGCGTTTCATCCTGTTTTGTTTGCGATGTTGTCATCCTTCACAACAGTTGGTGAGTTTGCAATGATGAAAAGCTAGATGTATGTGTTGGAAAACTTTACCCACTGCTGTTAAAAAGAGACTTTTTATTAGACCTCTAAATGCGAAATGAATGCAGTTGGATGCATTTCTGAAACTTTAAGTACGAGCAGAACAATCAAATGTAATTTAGTTTTTATTGGGTACTGAATGTGGTCTGAGATGAGGGAAGATGTACCGCTGGGGTGGCAGGTGTATTGGCAGCTGATGCTGCTGGATTCGGCCTGTTTGCATTGAACATGCAAAGGCAGTGCAGGACTGTGACCTTGACATTTCACAAGCTCAAGTGTCTTTTCTGTTTCAGTCTCTGCTAGAAAATAATTGCCATTTGGCTGCAGGGACTCTGCAAATTAAATTTGAGATAGTTTCTGCCAAAGAACCAGTAAAGCTAGAAAACATTGATGCAGTACTTTCATAAGAATACATGTAATGCATTACAAGTTGTTAAGATTAATGACATACTGTATCATGCAATAACATGAAATAGCAATACACAATATTTTTATACCATTTTGATGTTAATTTCTACATATACATGTACATGCAAAGTTAAATTAAATATAATTACTTAACAATACAAGTAGTTTATGTGGTGTGATCAAACAAGAATGAATGAAAAATGGTATAAATTAATGTAAATTAATATGTTAAAAATAGTTAACACGTTTTAATAGTTAATACGTGTTTTTGTGTGTGATGCCTAAAGCATGAATTATTGTGAATGAATTGAACCTTATTGTAAAAGTATATGTGTATATATATATATATACACGTGATCAGAATTGTTTGTACCCTTGGTAAATATGATCAAAGAAGGCTGTGGAAATAAATATGCATTGTTAATCCTTTTGATCTGTTATTGAAAAAAATCACAAAAATCTAACCTTTCATTGGAGAATAAGAATTTAAAATGAGGGGAAATATCATTATGAAATAAATGTTTTTTCTCTAATACACATTGGCCACAATTAACGGCACCCTTTTATTCAATACTTTTTGAAACCTCCATTTGCTAAATTAGTATAGAAATGTTCTCCTATAATGCCTGATGAGGTTAGAGAACACCTGACAAGAGATCAGAGACCATTCCTTCATCCAGAATCACTCCAGACCCTTTAGATTCCCAGCTCCATGTTGGTGCTTCTTCTCTTCAGTTCACTCATTTTCTACAGGGTTCAGGTCAGAGGATTGGAATGGCCAGCAGAAGCTTGGTTTTGTGCTCAGTGACCCATTTTTGTGTTGTTTTTGAGGTTTGTGTTTGGATTATTGTACGGTTGGAAAATCCAAACATGGCCCATTATAAGATTTCTAACAGAGTCAGTCACTTATTGATTTTTTATCTGTTGGTATTTGATAGAATCCATGATGCCATGTGACTAAACAAGATGTCCAGGACCTCCAGCAGAAATATAGGCCCCCAACTTCAAAAATACAGAAGTATATTTCATTGTACACATGGGGTACTTTAAACCCATCTTGAGTGTTTGCTGCTAAAAAGCTAATTTTTTAGTTCCATCTGACCATAGAAGCCAGTCCCATTTGAAGTTCCAGTCGTGTCTGATAACTGAATATGCTGGAGTTTATTTTTGGATGAGCGAGGAGAATTTTTCTTGAAGCCCTCCCAAACAACATGTGGTGATGTAGGTGCTGTTTGACAATTTTCCTTCTCACCGTGCATTAGGACGATATAGACACACGTCCTCTTCCAGGCAGTTTCCTAACATTTTATGTTGATTGGAAATTCTTAATTATTGCCCTGATGGTGGAAATGGGAATTTTCACTGCTCTAGCTCTTTTCTTAAAGCCACTTCACTAATTTGTGAAGCTCAATTATCTTTTGCTGCACATCAGAAAATGTATTATTTGTTTTTTCTCATTGTGATGGATGATTAAAGGAGTTTGGCCTTTGTTTTGTTTTCCCTCCTATTTATATTTCTGTGAAACAGGAAGCCATGGCTGGATAATTTCATGCTCGTAATCACGCTGGTGTGCTCAAAATTGTGAATATGAATGGGAATATACTTCAGAGATATTTTACTCATAAGAATTTCTAGGGGAGCCAATAATTGTGTCCAACGTATATTTGAGAAAAAAAACATTTATTTCATAATGATAATTATTAGTCTATATAAATAGTTTTATAATTCAAAATAACTTTCTATGTGAATATATTGTTAAATGATGTAATTTATTCCTTTGATCAAATCTGAATTTTCAGCATCATTACTTCAGTCTTCAGTGTCACATGATCCTTCAGAAATCATTCTAATATGCTGATTTGCTGCTCAAAAAACATTTCTGATCATTATCAATGTTTGAAACAGTTGTGCTGCTTCAAATTTTGGTGGAAACCTGCATTTTTCAGGATTATTTGTTGATTGATTAGGTACAATTTTGTAATATTATAAATGTCTTTATTGTCAGTTTTGATCAATTTAGTGTGTCCTTCCAAAACAATCATGGGCACTTAGCCATTCAGTAAGCAAAAATTATTAATTCACATTTATTGTCAAAAGTATCCTGGTTAGATATCATCTCACTGCATGTGCTTCATAGAATGACTGTTTCTTTAAATACTGAATGTAGTGATATTGAATTAACTCAAATTCATAATTAGTCTACTACGCACTATATATGCAGATTTATGCTAATATGCAAGTACTAAAAAATTTAGCTCATCATGAAATTGTCTTAATACCAGACCAGCCTATGCTACCTATAGTGTATCCAGTGCTAGCAACTAGGTAAAATAATTACCTTCAAGCTCTTGCTAAACTTTTCAGCTAATATTTTTAAAGCCATAATGAAATGTATTTTTCATTTAATCTAAATGTAGCCCTTTTTGAGGTGTTTTTACCTCAAAATGTACCTCAAAATTTAAAAATGTAATCAAAATTGATCTCATTTACTTAGTATTTTGTTGTGCATTTTTGTGATTTGAATTAGATTCACAAGCATTAGCGTTGCAATATGACAAGATGCTTTCAAAAGTGAACTTTACCTTCTTTAACATAGCTTGCCTAAAAGACAGTGTTTCAGCAATATTTTTCCACAATTTACTACAAACTCAAACTGAGAAAGTTGATAGAGAACTGTTTTAGCATGCGCCATTTTAGCATGTGCCGACTTGGAAAATCCATCTGAAATACTACACTATACACTTATTTTTAACATACAGTTTTCAAAGTTTTATCAATTGGAATTAACTGCAAAATATTCTGTGGTAAATTCATGGTAAGGACCCTTGAGAGAGTCTTCCATGCGTGTGTGGCAATGCTTTAAATTGCTAAAATTGAGCGCCCAAAAACTCAACATCTCTATGCAGAAAATCGCATTTGTCTCGGGAGTGAGTAATGACTAAGTTTCTTTCCTCAGGAAGATATGTTTGCAGAGAGCTCTTGAGGGAGCTCCGTTTTGAGGAGAAGTATCGGAGAAGCAGAATCTCTCTCAGAAGCCTTTTTTGTTGAAGATGTATGGGAAACGGTGTCAGTACTCTCTCTGGGCAGTGCAGGGTGTCTTTGTCGGCTGGAAAGATGAATGTTTTTAAGTGTCTTTTCCAATTGCTTTCCCTAAATCATCTCTACGAGGCTAAAGATGGGAGAAATGTTATCGGCAAGCACCAACTCCACTAGTTGCAAAGTATAATTGGATGTATTTCTGTGCTCTCCGTGCTTCGCTGGCTACATACTGTACTTCACTATCAATTTGCATACATTAAATACGGGCCTGCTTTGCTGTTCTAGTTATTTTTATAGTTGGAGGGGATTTCTTTTTTCTTTTTGTGATTATGTGAGGCCAAAATGTTGTTTTTGTCCCTGAAAGCTGTTCTAAAGATTTTCCGTATCAACAGAGTCTGATTAGTGGGACTCCCACACAGGTTTCACGTCTTTGTGCTGTCTCTCCAGGTTTGGGCCAGTAATTTTCTTCCCAACGAAGCGGCGCTGGCGGAGCGCTGTCAGAGAGACTTCCTGCAGAAGCACGGAGAGCCTTTGCTGGTTCAGTATGCTCGAATGGAGGCACAAGCACAGGTAAAACACCCACATACGACAGTTCACTGCGCTCAGAAGTCTGTCAGCATTAAAACTCCCTATAGATAGTTTGTAAAGGCTCTCACCACCACAGTGTGAGTGCTTATGACAGCCCTGCTAAGGGGAAAAAAAACTGCATAAACCCGTCTAAGGTGGTTTTCTGGTCTTGGCTGGCCACCGAGCTGGTCCAAATGATGTAGTTTGATGGTTTTAAGGCGGTTTTGGGGATTTTTCAGCTGGTAGGCCTGAAGTCAAAGCTTTACAGACCCATTTGAGACGTGTATACTGGTATTTAGTGATACTCCACCTAGGGCTGAGTGATAAAACAACATCATATTGAATTGTATGAAGACTTGAACACATGAACTTCATCTCCAGAGCTGCTCAGATAGTCACTTCACAAGCTTTTCACCATTTCATTTAAAAAAAAAAAAAAACTAGTGTCAAATACACACTTAAGCTGAAAGTAAAACTAAAAGACTAAAACTAAAACAACCCATCAAAATAAAAGTCTGGTTTAACTTAAAGAAATTATGACAGAAATACATTACTATTGTGTAGTGAAATGTAATTCTCAAGTTCTAATAATATTTTTTTAATAATAATAATAATAATAATAATTCATTTTTATTACCTGACCTTTAGAGGAAAACAAAAATATGTGTCATTTTAATGCTATTTCAAATAGATTGAGCTGTACAAGTGTACAAGTGCAGGTGGGTCAGTGACAATGTTTTTTCTTATATTGTTTTTTTTTTTTTTTACTTAAATTGTCGTTACCTTTTAGTAATTTTGTTGTACTTGTCATTTAAATTCATAAAGTAATACATCTTTAAAATCTGTAAAGACTCTGTTTATTTGTGTGCACTCACAATAACAACAAAACATGGTGCTTTTGTAAAATAATGAAAGCAAACAGGATGCGCTTTCTGCCGTCTCAGTCTCTGTGAACTTGAGCGCGAAACTCTGTGTATATCTTTGCCTTACAGACATTAAAAATATATCTATAGAGAGTGAAATGTCTACTTTCAAATAAGACAATTCAAACGGAAAACAGATATTCTCAGATTATGTAATCCGTATGAAACATGCATACAGGCGTGTCCAGTACTGTGGAGATGACGAGTCAGTGTCGCCGACTTCATCTCTTAAACCGAAAACAAAAAAGCACTAGTTTAACAATGAATTATTAAAATGTTAATGTAGCCTCCTTACTGTTTTTCCCTGACACATTCACAATCATTACTTCTGCCGGTGTGCCGTGGCCAGCTTTATGCATGCGCTTGAGCGCTTACTAGACAATTAAAGGCGCATTATTATGATTTAAATGGTTTATTAATAAACGTGCGATTAGTCAACTAATGCTTCAAATCACTAGTCAACCAGAAAAATATTTAGTCGAGGGCAGACCTAGCTTTTAGCTTGTGTAATGTCGTATTCTGAAATATGTTTAGCATGTTTAACCATGTTTAAACCCGTTCTGCTGAAATTCAGTGCCAAAAATGCAGAAAAAGTCCACAGATTCTGTCTAGGCCTGTCTATAACTGTCTGCCATAACAAGTCATCCCTTCTTGTTTGCATGTTTGTGTTCTATCTCGATTGCAACACCCCCTTGTAAAGTGTGCTCCTCACCCACTGCATGCTTTACAAGGGGGCGTTGGAGCATTAGCATACGCGGTTGAATCTCTAGCACGCTGCTGTGTGTCTCTTGTGTGTGTCACCTGGTCCCTGATCATTATATTGTGCTGGGCAGGATGCTGATGGCATGCCGAATCAGCAGGGAAGAGCTGAGCGCGCACGGCCCAATCCCCTGCTCTCGCACTTCAGCGCAATCTGCTAGCTAAGCATGCAACGCAACGAGAAAACGCTTCCATTAGCATAATGAGGCTGACATAATACTGAACTTGGTTAAATCATAAGTAATCAAGAAAAAAGAGTGAGTGTGTTTGTGTTGGGGGTGAGAGTAGAGAGTAGACAGTGAGAGTAACAGACGGAAAATATGATTAACAGTGATGTGTTATTTAGTATACATGCTAAAATGGGTTTGTTTGTTACTAGCAGCATTTGAACACTTGTGGCTGCATTATATTGACCATGACAGTTCATAGTATTACATTCCACTTTAAACATTTTTATTAAAATCAATAATAAAAATAGTAATGTATTTTAACAAAATAAATATCTATTTGTTTTGTAAACATTATGTTCAGGGTTTGAAATTAACACCTGCCAACCTGCCAAATGCGGGTAAAAATCAGCTGTGGCGGGTAACTCTGTCAAATCACTAGCCAATTTGGTGGATTACTTTTCATAAATTATATTCACTCATTAATTTCTTGGGCAAGTTCATTTAAGCCAAATCTGTGCAGATTTAGCACAAATACTGAACTCGTGAGTCATCATCATCATCAACATGATTAATAATTGCGCAGCATCTGCCTATATCTAGCTTACTTAAACATACCTGACAAATAACAATGTGGCAGACATGCTGGTTTCCTTTGCATTGAAGCAATAACAAAGAGTCGAAAAATGACTGAAGACTCACTCCGTGTCTACACTGGACACGAGCGGCGCAACAAAATACAATAGAAGCCATTATGATCAGTGATGCTGTCAACACTGGATGCAGCGCGACAAAACAAATCCCCAACAGTAAACTGATGCCTCGTTCTATTTATAATGTACTGACACAAAGTTCAAGTGATATGCAGTGCCTGCTTTGTCACATCTAGTGTGGACAGCCTCAAACTGTTTAATAGCGAAATTGGCTTCTGAGTGAAGAAGTCAAATTCAAACCCTGTTTGAATTTTTATGTTCTCCAGGAGAATTTCTGATATTATATACCACTATACCCCAAAAAAAGATAATCATTCATAATGTTAAATTCTATAATGTTAAAAAAAATCAACATGTATTTATTTATTTAGTTAGTTAGTGTCACGGTGCACACAGCGGGGAGGAACGAGAAACACGGAGACGAGGAGTAACTTCAAAATAACAGTTTTTAATAAATCCAAACAGGGCAAGACAAGGCAGGGCTTACACACAGGAACACCGGGAGTAACAAGTAGACCAGACCAAAACTAACTGAACAGACAGGAACTAATATACACAAGATAATGAACACACAGCTTAACATATAAATTAGGACAGGAACAGGAAGGACCAAATAAGGGCATAGAGGGGGAAACACAAGACATGACTGACAGTTAGTTAGTTGTAAATGCAAATTAGTTTTGTAAACATTAATTTTCTAAAAGGATACATTACAAGATGTTTCCTAGCTTTATTTGTTTTATATTTATAGTTGTATATCGTTTTCTTCTACTTCCGCACAGGAAGTCTATGGCATCCCATAGAACTGTATAGTAAAAAGTTGTGATATTTGGCACACAGATAGAGGACAGTCTGTACAGTAACCACACCAAATTTGGAGTCTATAACTGAAACTGTCTAGCACCACCACTTGTCCAAAGTTGCACTCAAGTTTGTACTAATAACTTTTGAACCGTAAGGTCTAGAAAAAAAATAATAATAAAAATAAAATATACAATATATATATATGCAATATGCAAATCAAGTTGATTTTGCGAATTTGTTGAAGAGCTCACCGAAGTGGATTTGAGGCTATATCTCCGCAATGCTTTAGCATATTCAGACCAAACTGAAAAACGCTGCCTTTGGAAGCTGCATTCCAAGGTAGGAAGGCATACCTTTTACTGTTTTTATGCAACTTCTAGCTATAAATCAGTATTATAGTAATTCAATATTTGCTTAGTTATCTCCAAAGCTTGCTCTATTTTGTTGTAGATCATTAAACCATTACGCTGCCTCAGAAGCCTGTTCAAAATTAATTTGTGAGGTGCCTTCATTCACAAATGCTGCCTGCAAAGTCATTGTCTGATAAGGCAAAAAGGCAACAAGTCAGCAGCCTAAGCTTTCGGATGCAGTCTTGGTGTGCGTTATGACAACCATGGTCTTAGGTTACCTGCACAGTTTCAGCACAGTGCCACCTAGTGGTCAGGAGATGTGAAAAAAATGACAATTTTGGCTTATAACTTCTGAATCGTTTTGCCAAAAATCACAAGACTGGTCTCTTTACATTTGGAGCTCTCTTTAGAATCGGTGTGACATTCCAAATCAAACGATATAAAATTTTCCCATGTCAGCCATTTTTAATTTTGTCATAAAATGCTATATTTTACGAATGCAGTGGCATGTCGTTATGAAACATGGTATGTGTCTTCGTCACTATGCCCTGAAGGTACTCAAAAAGTTTAGTGGCAGCGCCACCTTGTGGTCAAAATTGTAATGAAAAAAAAAAAACTCTAACTTTTGATTAATTTTGCCTATTGTCATGAGACATGTCTTTATAGATTCCTTGGGAACATCGATACCAATTATGCCATAATTGGATGAACTTCCTGTCTGCTATTTTGATTTATGTTAAAAAAAACCTACTTTTTCAAACTCCTCCTAGACCATTGGTCCGATTTTCACCAAATTTGGCTCAGATCATCTTCAGAACATGCTGGCGAAAAAATGGTGGCATTATACCAAAGTGCATCTAAGGCTGTATCTCTGCAGAGCTTTGACATATTGACACTAAACTTTATGTTTATCATTGTCACACTGACCACACCACATCAATTTGGTGTCAGTGCCACCTATTGCTCAAAAGTGATAAACCATTAATATAAAGCCATTAACCATTAATAATGCAATTTCAAAACATGATAATAGCTTATACACAGTTTTGCCTCTTGTCATATGACTGGTCTTGTTAGATTCCTTGGATTACAGAACACCAATTATGCCATAATCATACATTTTACTTAGGCTTACGATGCTTTTAAGAAATGCAGTCCAGAAATGTTCATAACATTGTGTCCCACTTTCAACATGTTAATTAAAAATGAATCACTTCAATGTATTTTAACATTATTATTATTATTAGTGATTTAGTCGTAAGGTAAAGTTTACGTGAAGTTTAGGTACTTGCTTACTACTTCAGAATCTGTAATATCAGACCAGTGATTTATTCTGTGAGATATTTCCCAGTGCTCACTCCATCAGTCAAGCATCATGCATTCTCCTTATTCTGGACTACATTCTTCTTGCTTTCATCTATAAATGCTGGAGACATGTCTTTATTGCTCAGGCTGCTCCTTAAGTCCCTCGGCTCAAACGCAAAGCCCTCGTGAAGATTATGAGTACTGTGATGGAATTATAATAATGCCAATTGTGAAGTGAAGACTGCATTAGCAGTCTTATTGCATGAACCTTTCAAAAACATGTCCAACTCACATTTCACCATCTAATCTAAAGGAGGAAAATGAAGCCTATTTTGCATTTGCATTGTGACATCATTCAATTACAAAATTAAGCAATTTTTCTTCCCAAATCATCATATTGTAATTACATATTATTATTAATTGTATTATTATTAATTACAATTATTACCATTAATCTGTGATTAATCTGTGAAAACTAGATTTTTATGAATTTTAAGTTTATATTAAATAATGGAAGTACAACATGTATCGTAGTATGATTACCATTTACAGTACACTACTGTTTTTAAATTAAATTACCGCTTTAAAACTGTTTTCAACATTGATAATAATCATAAATGTTTCTTGAGAAGCAAATATCAGCATATTAGAATGATTTCTGAAGGATCATGTGACACTGAAGCCTGTAGTAATGATGCTGAAAATTCAGCTTTGATCACAGCAAAAAAAAAACATTTGACAATATATTCAGATAGAGAATTGTTATTTAAAATTATTATTATTTTATTTTTTACAGCATTACTGTTTTTTTTTTTTCTGTTTTTTTTTTAGCATAAAGACTTCCTTCAAAAAAGTGTACATTTACTATGGTGTTTCAAACTATATAATGGCATTAAATATAATCCCATATATATTTAATGGCATATAATGGCATTACCATGTCCAAACAGATATAGTAACTCGGATATACATTTTTTTGTGCACCAAGCGATCCATAATTTGACATATTCATTGCATCATAAGCCAATTCCACATGAATGTGTCCGGCGCTGCTGAATTCAACCGTCATTGTGTTCATTTTGCTCCATTCTTTTCATTAAATGCTGTTCCATTGTATTATAATACGCTGGATATATTCCATCTTGGTTTGGTTTGCTGCCTATTCTAGGTGAGAAATCTCTCGTTGTCACGAGCGTATCGGAGCAAATGGCAATGACTCATCTCGTTCGCACCACGGGGCTTCCCTCCCCGACCTGGGATTTCCTATTATCACGGAGCAGCTCTGGCTGACAGGGCCTCCATTTAGTCTCTCATGTCCCGGCGGCAGGGGGTCAGGAAAAATGTGCTGGCCAGCTGGAGGCAAAATTCACCATGCTGTTCCTGTGCTTTAGCCTGATGTCCTGTGAATTGCTAATGCTCTCTGGCTCTTCTCAAGGCTTGTGTGTCGTTCTGAAAATGGAACTTTTGCCAAATGTAAATATGATTCAGGCATTGTGAATAAAACCTAATGAGAATTTCAATTACAGTAAACAGAATAATGTCTGACAATCTGGGTCTGGGTGATTTATACCTCTGGGTGTATAATAAGCTGTGTGTAGACGGCTAACAACAATCTGTATGTGACGATCGTCTCGTCCTGCATACAAAACAAGACAAAGATTCACACATTACTCTGATGAGCATGTGAGGTGTGATTTTCCCACAAGTCTTTCTGGTCTGTTCGTCTTTAGTCTTGCATAACCTTTTGACTCAAAGTCTGTTGCACATTGTTGTTTATTATGGACAAGAACCGCTGACTAAAAATTGTTTTTGTTAAAGTGACATAAAGCTGAAACAATATATAAATGTGTGATATAATAGCACAATTATCAGTAAATTGTATTATTTGGTTTGTCTTGTTTTCAAACTTTCAACCCTGTTCAACCACTGAAAAGCTACTCCTTAATATAATGTAGAAACTTAAATTTTTTTGTGAAGCTGCTTTGCAACGATTTGTATTGTCAAAAAGCACTATACAAATAAACGTGACTCGAATTGAATTATTTTGATTGACTGAAATTAGTATGATTAGTATAATCACATATTAAATATTTCCACCCTGTTTCCATTCCTTATTTGCAGTTGTTTAAATAGCCGAGTTATAATTAATATGTTTAACCAGAGCTTGGCCAGAGTACATTTGAGGTTCTGGTATATTATAGAAATATGTCTCTAAAAATACATATATTTGTGTTGTAATTGTAAGTCAGGCAATGACCTGACTAATTCCTCCTCAGAAGAGCTTTTAGTAGCAGCAGTTATAGCTTTTAAGGACTGTGTTGGTGAATGCATCTGAGCAATGCTTACCATCAAATGAATGCTGGCCACTCACTGTTTATGATGGTGGCCTTATGCCTGGACACCAGTTTGACCTCCTTCTTGCTTGTCCACACACACCTGAAGTCTTTGGATCTTCCACAGCTTTGACTACTTTAAAGTTCCCTCACAATTTCAATAATTTATTTGAAAGTAATAAGGCCAGACTCCTGAAGCCTATTTTTCACACTTGGCTTTCATTTTTTTTCTGACGTCCCATTGATATTGAATCCCAACCGTTTTCTTTTGATCTTACCTCAAGTCATGACCGCAACTCTGTGAACTTTGGCTACACTGCCTACTTTACCAGGATAAAGACGCTCAACAGACAGACAGCTCAGCTCAGGAAGGCTGGAATTTGGCTACATTTTCAATTTCAGCTCTTGGCAAACCCACAAGCCTGTGAGGAGAAGCGGAACCCTGCTAGGCAAGGCCAGTTTCCATTTAGATTGGGTGTTTCTGTTTCTAACAGAAAGCAAGCGTTCGAACCCTTTTTGACAGGACATGGGGAGCGGGCAGGGCTGAAAGACAGAGGCATGCTGGGACCTTTTGCTGTCTATTGTGTCTCTATCAGTGTGGGAACTGCAATGATCTGTCAGTAATCTTGAAAGAAGAATGGCTGAAACATTGGTTTTTGAGGGGACATGTTGTGAGGAACCAAATTTTCCTTGATCTTGAGTTTCAAGAGCTTGATGTACTGGCTCTGAATGTTCCTCCAAAACATTTATGGAAAATAAGCAGCAAAAATAGCTTCGTAACTAGGCATTTGTGATGTCGCAATTGCGCTGTTCTTGACTTTGTGTAGAAGATTCTTCCAAAAGAACGTTAGAAATCTTTAAATTAACACGTTTCAAAAAGTTCTTTCACAGTCCAGAAAGAACATTTATGGAAACTAAGCTGCAAAAAATAGCTTCTTATTTAGGCATTTATGATGCCACAGGTGTGCTGTTCTTGTAGAACCTTCCACTCTGCAGATTCTTCCAAAAGAACATTAGAAATGTTGAACATGAACAAGTTTCAAAACGTTCTTCCACAGTCCAGAAAGAACATTTATGGAATCTAAACTGCAAAAATAATGAATTTTCTATCTTTTATCAGTTTATTTCTAGAAATAACACTGTTCCTGACTGTGTGTAAAAACGTATGTTCTTCAGATTCTTCTGAAATATCCCAGCATAACATGAGCTATAGAAGTGTTTATTTTTATTTTTATTTTTTAATTTATTTTTTAAAATTTCCCACAGTCCAAAGAGAACATTTATGGAAACTAAGCAACAAAAACATGTTAACTCCTTAACTTCTGGAAGCTTATGACATAATAGTAATTCTGTTCCTGACTGTGTGTAGAACCTTCTGATTCTTCTGAAAGATCCCGACATTATAAATGAGCCACAGAAATTTCCTTTTTAATGATAAACAACGTTCAAACGCTCTACACGATCCCAGCTGAGGAATAAGGGTCTTCTTTAGCAAAACAATTGGCTGTTTTCTAAAAAAAAAAGATATAGTTTTTAACCACAAATGCTCATCTTGCACTATCTCTGAAATGCACATGTGCATCTTCACGCATTACGTAATCACATTGTAAAGGTCACGTGTGGTTAGTTCTCCGTCTGTGTACTCAGGTTTGAAAAGGTAGGGTAGGGCTAAAAACTCCCTCATTTTCTCCTCCAACTTCAAAATCATCTGACTCCGTTATTTGACCTTTTTTGTAAAGGGCGTTTAACTTTCTTTGCATGTTTGCTTTGTAAACACTGGGTTGGTACTTCCACCTACGTGACCTTTCCAACATGACTACGTAATGCGTGAGTTTGATCTAGTGCAGGATGAGTATTTGTGGTTAAAAAAGTAGATATATTTTTTTATTTTTTTAGAAAATGACTGATCGTTTCGCTAAACAAGACCCTTATTTCTTTGGCTGGGATCATGTAGAGCCTTTTGAAGCTGCATTGAAACTACAATTTGGACCTTCAGCCCGTTGGCCACCATTGAAGTCCACTATATGGAGGAAAATCCTGGAATGTTTTCCATTGTGTTTCTGGTATTATGTAGAGACTTCCACTCTCCAGATTCTTCTGAAAGATGACAACATTAGAAATGAGCCACAAAAGTTATTTTTTTAACAGTCAACAGTCTGATCTTAACCATTTATGTGACACATTTAGCAATCTGTTCTGTGATCCTGTTTCAATGTGATGAGACTTTTACTAAAGGATGGGGTAATTTGTCACAGCCTACAATCCAGTTTCTGTGACACTAATGCAGTGTTGAGCACGTTACTTTAAAAAAGTAATTAGTTATAGTTACTAGTTACTTCTCACAAATAGTAACTGAGTTAGTAACTGAGTTACATCATTATAAAAGTAACTAATTACCAGGGAAAGTGACTATTGCGTTACTTTTAAAAATAATGTTCAAATGTCAAGTAACTTTGAATGCCCCCAATATTAAGGCGAGACACTGCAGGTGAATAGGGTAAAATAATGTACTAATAGTTATCGCCTTACTTATCTAGTTGATTGATTACATTGATAATTGCGAACATTTTTTGTATTACAAGTTTTCTAAAATGTTAGGTTTAAATATGCAAATGAGGTATTATTTAATGAAATATGCACTAATTTGCATACATTTCTAATACAAAAATCTAAACACTGGATGAAGTCAGTTTCAAAATTCTTGTTTAATTTTTTTTTGATATATTACAGTCAAAAGTTTTTATAGAGGGAATTTTGGGTATCTCATTTTGTCACTCCATAATTCAGAAAATACTCGGAACAGACAGAAAACACTATATTTTGACAATTTTGGGGGGATTAAAATGTTGTATATAATCAAGCAAATTATATATGAACAAATCCCTCTGTAAAAACCTTCAGGATATAGACAGGAATAAAAATGTAAAGTTTGGTGTGTGTAAGTGCTACTGAAGTGGAGATTTATGGCTCAGTGTAGGAGAAAAAACTCATTTTGAGAAAACGGCCTTTAAAAATATGTATTGTAATTGAAATCTATTGACACAAATAGATAAAGTGCTATAAAAGAAACACTTCACAGTGTCTTTTGGATGTTTTCGTTCTACTAGTCTGAAAAAACACTTTATGAAAAACCAAAAAGCTCAAAATCTCAAAATTGACAGGTGCATAAAAAAACAGTGTTTTTGCCTGTAGTGTCTCCCCTTAAATATGTTAAATTAATGAAATGGACACTAAAAATAATTAATTATTATTATAAAACATTGTACATTAATCTACACTATTTATCTACTGACACTTAATCAGTCAGTCAAGCATTATAATATAATATTATGATCATTTAATATTATATGATGATAGAACTTTAGTAATTAGAATAACCAAGTATGAATGCATATTTATCAATATAAAACGCACTAAGGATTAATGAGCTGCTGGGTTCATGAATATTAATCACGTTGTCTGCGTTCGCTCGAATTGATTTGCTGAGATCAAAACAGGGATGATAATAGGTGAGCGCCAGCCAATGAGATTGTAGTTTGCGCATTAGCTCCGCCCACTACCAGAGAAACCGGCAGTTCTTAAAAGCTGAAGAATTCCAAAGGAACTCCGTTATTTTGACAGGAAAATACAACAAAGAATATTGTTTACATGTAGCGCGTCAATTCTGGATGTTATGAAAGACTCTGTTGCTCTGTATCTTTCTTTGCGTAGTGTATGTGAGAGAAAGCGACGGCGAGTCGTGCGCTTCACACTAGAGTTTATGGTACGTCAAATACAGCTACACTGCCATCCATTCAGATGAACTGAAAAATTTAATTCTAATAATATAATATAGTAACGCCACATTTTATTGTCAGTAACGGTAACGGCGTTGTAACGGGGGAAACAGTAATTCGTTTGATTACTCCTTACTGAAAAAAATAACGCCGTTAGTAACGCCGTTTATTTATAACGCCGTTATTCCCATCACTGCACTAATGTCACCAAATGTAATTAAGTAATGACTTCAAACAGCTTTTTCAAGCTCATCCCCCATCATTGTTCAGACAGTTAGTGCCACCTCAAATTCACGCTTACCTGAAATTGACATGGCTGACATAGGGCCCTATCATACACTTGGTGCAATGCGGCGGCAGGCGCGACACAAGTGTTTTTTGCTAGTTTCAGCCCGACGCAGTTATCATTTTTATATCCTGCGCCACGTTGTTTAAATAGCAAATGCATTTGTGCGCTCATGGGCGTGCTGGTGTGAAAACGAGGTGTGTTCAGGCGCATTGTTGGTGCATTGCTATTTTGAGGCAGCTGAAATAGACCGCACCATTGACCAAATAAAACCTGGTCTAAAGTCAATGGTGCAGTATTTATTTATTTTTTTTGTTATTTAAAGAGCGCGTTAGTAACGTGCTTATAGGCGGGTCCACAACGTGCGTACACTCTGCTTATTACACACACACAGCAGCACACAAACATGTCAAATATTAAAAATGAAAGGATTACAGTGTAAAAGATTATTATTGTGTAGGCTACATAAATATAAAAATGCCTACAAGCCATAATGGATAGCCATTGCATGTATCAGAATGAGGCTACCTATTTGCTCGCGCACGAGCAGCTCCGTTTCCTCTCTGGAGATGCGTTCAGTCTTTGCGCTTGCAAATTCCGCCGTGTAAATAGCGAAATAGCAACTGGCTCTAAAGTGCGCCGTGCACTTTAGACCTTGAGCTTAGATCTTTAAAATAGGGCCCATATAATTTAATTGACATTGGATCAGACAAACAGAACAGTGTTTTAAAAGTGCCAATGGTTTTTGGGAAGCCATCCTATACCTCTCTCTGCACATTAGATTGGGGAAAAAAAATATCACTGGAGAAATGGCATCCCCTTTAACTTTGACTTCTAAAATGTGTGACATGACCTCAGTTCTTCAGGTGGTTTTGAAATCCATTACTAAGTGTTATTTGGAATAGACCTGGACTGGTTATGTGAGGATGTGCACATCTCTTGAAGATCAGATGTGGAATTCCATCACGATCACACATGAAATCATGGGAGATAACTTTTAAACAGTAAGATTACCAGATCTCATCATCAAAATGGTTGGTAGAGATGAATAAGAGCTTAGTAAAAGGCTATGTCAAGGCAAAGAGAATCGGTTGCACACACAAAGTGATTTCGCAATCCTGAAAGTCATCTGCAAATTAATAAGATGGTCACAGTTTGCACATAGTTTGAGTTTGTTAAAATCAGATTTTATTTAAAAAATAACTTAGGGTTGGAGTTGTATACGCCTTTTTTTGCCGTGGCTTTGTGACTTTGACCATGGGATGATTGTTAGTGCTAGGTGGGTGGTTTGAGTATCCCAGAAAGTGTCAATCTCCTGGGAATTTCATGCACAAGTCTCTAGTGTTTACCAAGTATGGTGGCAGCTCTGTGGGCAATACTGGCTTGTTATTGAGAGTGGTCAGAGGAGAATGGCCAGTCTGGTTCAAACTGACAGGAAGGTGACAGTAACTGAAATATCCACATTGCAACAGTGACATGCAGAAGAGCATCTCTGAATGTGCAATATGTCAAAACTTGAGGTGAATGGTCTGCAGACCACAGCGGATTCCACTCCTGTCGGTTAATAATGGGAATCTGAGGCCACAATGGTCACAAACTCATCTAAACTGGACAGTAACACTAGTAAAACATTCCCTGGTGTGAAGAGCCTACATTTATGATACAAATCAGAATTTTGCGTTAACCCACAATGAGATGTCTTAACTTGGGTTGGAAAGCACTAGTTACTGGAGTTACTATCCAGAACATAATGATGTTTGATTCAGTGAAATTCTTGATTATGCAATGTTCTGCCAACATTTAGAGTTTTCAGCACTTAATTAATGCCGCCGCAGCGCTGCTGCTGAATCTACAGCACAAAACAAACTGTGCATTATAGTCTGAATCCCAAACAAATGACTTTTAGTGAATCAGTTTATACCTAGACCTAACTGTAAAACTTAAATAAATGTAATTACTGACTTGTTGTTCATATGACAGTAGTTAAATATACACATTGTGCAATTATTTGACATATATTTCAATATATATATATATATATATATATATATATATATATATATTGATAAATTTCAATAAATATATTTTAAAAAAAAAGCCAAATTCGTAATTTGTTTTTCTACCAATATATTTTTGAAAATTTTGAACTTATATTTGAATCATATGATTTTTTATGATTCCCATCTGTAATGCTGCTCAGTGATGTATAATAAAGTGGCCACTTAATGCACTCTTAGCAGCATCATTGTCATGCTTTATCCCTAGAATAGATATTGCCATTCAGAATAGAGAGCATTCTGTCAATGTTACATATTTATATTTGGTTATTCTTAGCCGACCGAGAATGACACTGGGAAGCTAGAGAGTTAAACGTCATCATACAAGTCAGCAGCTCTGAATTCATATAAGAACATGTCAGATTTCCTGCTATATTTGGTCTGCTGAAAACCAAGGCTTGCTTTGACAGTGTCACATATATTCCTGCTCAGATTTCAGTTACCAGACTTTTCACCCATTTAAAAGTCACTCATTTTACTGTCCTTGCTCTAATTTAATGCACTGAATTGATGTATCCATGTGTCAGGCCTTTTGTTCTTATGCAGAAAGTTAGTAAAGTAGGAATGCATTTTAAAATGTGTAGAACTTTTTTTTTTTTTTTTTAAAAAGGTCATATTGTGTTTTTCAAACATTATATATCCACTTATAATGCTACTGGCATTTCTTGCAAAAACAAACATTCGTTTTTCATGACTATTTTCCCAGCCTGTTTTTGATTGATTTGAACCTTTAAGATCTCCATATGTAAATAATCTGTGTTTTGATTGGTTAACCCCTTTTATAAATAAGAAATGCTAGTCTGCATCAAGCTCATGCATTAAAGGGATCCCTGGGTATTAAGACTTGTATGGCTTAATATAACGTAAATGATGTCTCTTACTGAAATATGTAGTAGAAAACCCATTAAAGATTTATGTTATTTAAAAGAAATCACCTCGTTTTATACATATTTTGAACTATGGGGGGCGCCATTTTTCTGATGACGTAAAATGGTTGCACTCCGTGAGCTACCCGGGAAATCCGCGCTGAGAAACTGCTCTAGTGGCCGCGCGTCGCCATGTTTACATCCTAACAGATGGCATCTAGCGTTTCTTATTTCAGCCGTTTGTAAGCTCTCACAGTAGCAGTAGTCTACTAAAAGACTCAAAGGCATCAGGGCTAAAGTGGAGAGAACAAAGAAAGTTTCCCATTCTTCCCATTCTTTTCTCCTCTTCTTATCGCTAGGAAAGCAGTGAAGTCTTACATTACATCGCTTCTTTTGTTGCCCTTCGACTGAAAATTACAACCAAAAGTCTCACAATGTGGTATCGTATCAGTATTTTATTTTCTGAGTTGTGTTGTAGTAAAAAGTGCCAGTAGCTCACTGAGTGCAACCATTTGACGTCGTCGACGCAGAATGTACTGTTCACATAAAATAATGGCGCCCCCCCATAGTCCAAAAACGATGTTGTTTTTTAAAAATAACATACATTTTCATGGGTTTTTTACTACATATTTAAATAAGAGACATCATTGACGTTATATTAAGCTATACATGTCTTAATACCCGGGGATCCCTTTAAGTAGTATCAGCCTCCGACCTGCTTATCACACAAAAATGAGGTTCACTTTTTCCATTTGGCAAGCTTGGCTGACTTTAGGCAATTGATTAATTTATATGTGAAAACATTCATATGCAGATTTCACTCAGAAATGTGTGTCTACGCACAGTTATTGAATGAGAAATTTGAATTTGAATTTTTTTTTTTTTGTTAATATGACTCCTTTTAAAGTCATTGACTTGCTGCTTCAATATGATATGATGGACCTATTGTTTCAGCAGTATCTCATTAGGCTAATGAACATTTTAATATCACAGATTGCCATTGCCTCGGCTGTGTAGCACCATCTACGAGCCGCGCAAATGATGAAACATTTAATATCTGTGTTTCTGTGTTTGAACTGTGGAGAAGATCTTGATAGTTTCACCTCTGCTGTCTTCTGGGGGCTCTCGAAAGACATAAGTAATAACGGCACAGCTTGTTTGTGATGTGTACGGCTGTAATTTGCAGCAGGCTCAGGACCTGAGAAGGAAAATGGCTTTTTATTGCCCGACTGAGTAATGGAAACAATTCCATTAGCGAGGGCAATATCTTTGTTTGCTCCTTATTGTGGAGACTTTGTCACGTTCTCGTCTTTATTGTGTTTGGAGCTCGAAACTGAAGGACAATTAAATGTTATAAAATCTCGTCTCAGCTAGTTGGAGATTGAGTGGAAAGAAGCAGAATAGAAAAAAAGATACTGTGACAACATTTTCCGCAAAGACCTTGACCTGTAGAGGGATGACCTTTCAATGAACAGACAAAATAATAATATCATGTTATATTCTATATTTTTGTAAGCTCTATAATTTAAAATAGTTAACATTACTCTTATTATTATATATTTGTATTAATTGGGCATTCTTTGCTTTTATCATGCCCCCTATTGGTGTGGATGTATGATTGTGCATAGGTAGACATTTTAAGTGACTGGATGCCATTGTAAAAACACTGTTTGCATTTGTATTTGTTAAGGCCCCGATATACTCAAAACGAAGTTCTTTTCGTTCTTAGTTTAGGGGTAAAACGAAGTTCGAAAGATGTGTGCAGCAGTATACTGTTAGCGAACATCCCGCCGCCGCCCACGCTGATGAAAGCAACGTTTAAATGAATATGTAAATATGTGCTGCGAGCTTTCCTCTCAATAACAAAATAAACACAACAAAAATGGAGAAAACGGCAAGCATTTCTTTTAAAAAAGCATCTGATCATAGCAACATGGGTATGTTTGCACGAGCTCTGCAAATAGCATTCCCGTGAAGTCACGTCACGTTTATTTACATGGCACTTTATTCAGTATAAAGTGTATTAAACATGAAAAACAGTGTCAGTGTCTCATTTCATCAGAAGCACAGCTTTATTTTCTACTAGGCTATAAAGCGGCTGTGTTCATGTTTTTACCCACGGACATCTCACCTCCTAGGGCTCGACAGACGAAATGAACCCAGAGAAGTGTTCCACGTGAAAGAAGGCAGGGCCTCAGCGCACACCTCCTATGACGTAATCGTCACGGACCAATGGTAGTACGGAGGTGTTTTCCAGCTGGAATGAACTTTTCCGGAAAGTTCGCTTTGGCACTTTGAACTCCCAAAACGAACTTCGTTTTCTTCAAAATGACGTCACATCAGTTCGTTCTTCGATTTCGTTTGAAGTATATCGGGGCCTTTAACCAAGGTAATTTAGGAGGTAATTTAGCAGTGTTGGGGAAGGTTACTTTTAAAAGTATTGCATTACAATATCCCATTACTCTATAAAAAGTAACTAATTGCATTACTTAATTCCTTATGATGAAAGTAATGCTTTAAATTACTTTTGCGTTACTTTTTGTCACCTGGGCTGGGTTTGCTTATTTGTTTTTAATAGCAAAAAACCTAAAAGTTATATTTTTGGCAAATGTAAGGGCCCTTTGACACCAAAAGTGAAATTAATAAGCCTGAACAAAGTGCCTCTTCCTCTGTGCATCACTCCCGATTTCTCTCAAAACGGGGACGGGAGAACTGTCAGTGAATCAATGGGAAAACAAAGTAACTCGCGTTACTTATTTGAAAAAGTAACTTGTGTTACTTTACCAGTTACTTGAAAAAAGTAATCTGATTATGTAACTTAAGTTACTTGTAATACATTACCACCAACACTGTAATTTAATGTCCGAAAATGAACCATAGTAAGGTAAACAACATATTTAATTTGACGAGAATGAAAACAGGACTGTGAGGGATGAATTAACTCTGTTTGGTGCGTTGTACTTTTGTGCATATCGATGGTAATTGTTTAGCTGATGAAACTTTGTTGTTTTGTCTTTCCAAAAATAATTTTGGGTGTAAACCTTTTTAATGACTGCACTTCTAAGTAAAATTTCACCTGATACTAACTCCCCTCAGTACGGCTCTTTTTATCCTTGTTCTGAGGATGTCTGTTGAATATTATCTAGGCGTTGTGTTGCGGTAACAAGCCCCAGCAGGAGTTTAACATTATGAGCTTGTTAAGATCGCTCGTTGCATTTCTCTTTTTAAGGATTTTGTTAAATACAAAAGCTTTTTGATAATTGGTGTTTTACAAGAATTTCATTGTGGTTCATATAGAGATTAACAGGTGTGTAAAATTAAAGAAAACATGCACAAACAAAGGCTTAACCTTGGATTTTCTGGCACACTATATTAAGAAAAAATAAAAAAAAAAAATAATATATATATATATATATATATATATATATTAGTGCTGTCAAACGATTAATCGCATCCAGAAATAAGAGTTTATGTTTACACAATATATGTGTGTGTACTGTGTATATTTATTTTGTATATATAAATACACGCACATCCAGTATATATCTACATGTTTATATTTATATTCATATAATTATATTCAAAAATATATTTAATATATAAATATAACATATTTTTTTCTTAAATATATATGTTTGTATATACCAACTTACCACCACTATATATGTATATGTGTGTGTGTATATATGTGTGTGTATATATATATATCTATATCTATATACATATATATACATATATACACACACACACACACACACACATTTTTAAGAAATGGAACAAAAAAGTGTATTTCATCACTTATTCACTTCAAATTAGTCTTTATAAGGTCCTTAAAAACATCTTAAATTACTCACAAAAGCGTTTTGATTTTGATAACTATAATTTTAAAGCCTTTAAAAAGCAACGCAAGAATCAACTGAGAGATGTAAATGTTTAATATCAATAAGCTGTTCTGTTCACTTTTAACATGTACTGTAAACTGTGATTGCACACCATATTTCGGTATTATAAATGATAATGCATTGTTAATGAGCTGAGTATTGGTTTCTTGTGTAAATGGTGTAAATGTTTCCCATGTAACTCATAAGACTTAAACAAAACATATTTATCCTTTTTATGGACTTGTAAAGTGTTATGAGAAACATTTTGTGACTTATATAGCAGGAACACAATTAGGGTGGCTGCAAGAAACAGATCTTGAACACACAAATATACACTAATTGGAGTTTATTCCGTAATTGACATCATTACTGGAAACATAGTGATAAACAGTCTTTTTCATCTAAACATTCATTAGCTGTAAAAATTATGTAAACTGCTATGCGGGGACTCGTGGAAACACTTCTGGGTGATGATTCAGACTTCCCAAATCTAGAAATATTTCCCTCATAACTGTTTTTGCGCAATGATGTAACAGAAACATTACGAAGCAATTATTTTGATATATTCTGCTTAGATGAGGAAACAACTATCAACAAACAAATTATATTTACATATAATTTATATTATAATTACTTCAGCATGTAATTTGCCTGCACCATTTGTGAATAATAGCTCAAATGATGTGGCTTTTTGAAGAAAGGTCTGCTGTTACATTTCTTAGCAATCGGACATCCTTTTTATGCCTCCGGACATTTAAAAAAAAAGGGAGAAAAAAAGGAATTAAAGTAATAGCTCACACAAAAAAAACTTTCTTTACACTCATCGGAACAGATTTGGAGAAATTACTTACTTACCAGTGGATCCTCTGTAGTGAATGGGTGCCGTCAGAATGAGAGTCCAAACAGCTGATAAAAACATAACAATGATCCACAAGTAACCGACACAACTCCAGTCCATCAATTAACATGTTATGAAGCCAAAAGCTGCATGTTTGTATGAAACAAATCCATCATTAAGATATTTTTAACTTCAAACCGTTGCTTCTAGCCAAAATAAGTCCATAATCCATAATAACTCTTCGTCCAGTGTAAAAGTCCATCTCCAAGACCACTAACATATTTGTTTATGAACTGTTTTGGAATGCTTGTAAATGGTGCTTGATCTGTGCATATTTCACTCCTGATTCAGACAAGATGACTTTTACACTGGAGGAAGCAAAATGATGGATTATGCACTCGTATTTTAGCTGGAAGCAATGGTTCAAAGTTAAAAATGTCTTAATGATGGATTTGTTTCTTACAAACATGCAATTTTTTCCTTCACGAGCAATCATGACAATGACATTTGCATGGGCATTACATTCAGAAAATAAAAAAAATCCACTTGCTAGACTTTGCTATTACGCTTCATAGCATAAGGTATTTTAATCACCAAAAGCTGTGACATTAATAAAAACATTTCCTATAATGATTCGATTATCTAGAAACTTTAGAAGCGTAGCGACGCAGCTATAATGGTCGATTTAATTGTGTCACAGTTGTAGAAGCTGAAGAATGCCAAACTCTGCTGCCGAACACTTGAACGCCATTATAAAAGCTTATCTGCGCTCAAGCAGGAGAAAGCAGCTGCAAAACAGCTTTTCACAACTGTCACAACTCTCTCTCCCCCCGCTGTTGTAAATCAACCTTCTAATGGCTGCGAGAAGAACCCGAGTGAAGATACAGTTAGCAGTGGAGCCTGGCGTGGGAATAAAGGGGCTCTTTTTATAGCGCCGTGTGATGAGTTAATCATACGCTCTCGCCTGTCCACTCGTTCGCTCCTCATGACTCTGTCTCTCTCCAAGTGAATAGAATGGGCCTTCCGCTTGAAAAGGGCACCTGGGAGCCTTCTTTTGATGGTAATGACAGCATCGCAGCCGCCGTTTTTCTTCTTTTTGCCCATGCCAGTTTATCAGGACCCAAAAAAAAAAAAAAAAAAACACATGAGCCATTTGCATCTTCTCTGCTTGGGGTTACAGATTTCTTTTCTTTTCGGGGAAGAAAACAGCGGCCTTGCCAGCTGGATGTGTGAGAGTTAGCTGTGACTTTCAAACCGAAGTTGTCTGGGTAACAGTTTGGACAAGTTGAGGGTTGAACGAGGGGAGGTGTCAAGATATATCAATGTCCGCCGGCACAGACTGACATAGTGGGCAACACGACAAGCAAGATTATCCTTTTCATATCCGAGTGATGCTGGAGCTGGTGCTAGTGACATTGCATTTAATTCACTGCCTTTATGCCATCGCACCGGCTTTGATGTACCAGTCAGAATATATAATGGAGAAAATTCATAGCAGTCATTGTATATCAGATGGACAAGCTTGAGCACGACAAAAATAGTGCTGGTGGAAGAGTGGTAGACTGGAGCTCAGGAACTGCCAGTGGAGTCCTGCTCGGGTGGTACGGTTATGATCAAAGCACTTTTTTTATCAAATATTTTATGCTTTTTCTTCTCAGCACGTTGCCTATTAATTTAATCAGACTCAAAAAAGGTGTTAAAGGAGTTATTAGCTGTGCAACAATTGTAGTTTGATTTGAACAGCTAGAGTGTAATGCATCTCATAGTGGTTTGATTCCAAACCCTAGTGAGCTGACTTGCCTAGATAGGCAGCTGTCTTCCAGGTGGCATTCTAATTTTCATAAACGTGACTGATTCGGAACACACTGTTTAAGCAGCACTCCATGGGTCATACAATAGTGCTCCTCATGCAAAGAATACAAGGACATTTGTACAATAGAGTGTAATAGTTTCTGGAAATTAAAATTACATTAATTTTCTCCATAGGGAAGCTGATTTTAATCATTACTTATAAACCTTTAAAGACAGACCTGTTGTGAGCGATGAGGTTGATAATCGATGGTATATGCTTTATTTTAACTTTTTTTTTTTTTTTTTAAATCTGAATTCCCAGTGGAAAAACAACATTACCCATGATGCTGTAATGAAAATTCCACCAATCAGAAAGTACTTACAACAAGCCAGAAAGGCTCTGCAATTTGCAGAGTCTTGTACCTTTATCTTTTTGTCTGATTTTCACATATGTTTTTGCTTCTAACTAATGTTTGTAAAGTTGTGATTTACCCCATAGCTGGTTGTCTTGGTTCATGGTTTATGATGCTTTAACAAAGACTTTTTAAAAATCCCAATGGGAAAAAAAAGAAATGGAAAAATATTTCCAGAACCAACTCCACTGAAAAAGCAGCCAAGCGCTAATGTGCTATTGATTTGAATAGAGTTTGGTGTTAGCAAGTTGCTAGGCTAACAATATGATTCTCCAATAAGCATAAAACACATAATAAACAGATATATTTGGTAAAATGGTATATCACAATCAAATTTAACTATTTTTATTATACATTTTTGGCTTTGAATGAATTATAAGTATTTTTATAACTTTTCCTGCTTCATCCACCATCTTTGATAGATTTTTGACTGTGATTTCAGTCCAGTTAACATGTTTTTAAGCTAATAGTGTGATACTCTTATGAACTCAAAAAACATAATACTGTACATACAGTGCATATAATGGGTGAAATGGTGCATTGTAATTAGATATTAAAGGGATATTCACCCAAAAATGAAAACTGTTATGATTTCTCATCCCAAACTTGTATGACTTCTGTTTCTTCTGCAGAACACAAGAATATATTTTGAAGAATTTTTTTTATTATCTTATTAAATCTTGCTTTGTCTGCCATCTTGGATGATTTTCTTGGATGAAATAATGTTTCTTTTGTAAGAAATTGCATTGAATTGTTGCATTAACTTTACTTGGCAGTACTGTGTTCAAACCTTTCATGATCATGATTACATGATTACACAATTACACTCTTCTGTCCAAACAAGACGCACTAATGTAACAAAACTATCATGCAGCCAATATATTTCTGCAAACAACAAAATCTACTAATGCACGTATAATGATTGTCCATCAGATGGACTGTATCAGAATTGTCCAAAATTGCGGCATGGACATCTGCCACATGAAAGTCAGAACAACTGGTTCCAAGCTTAAGCAAATTTCATCCCAATTTTAGTGTACGTGTTCATTTCTGATGGTTTTAATCAGTGAATCCCATGTGTTCATTAGTTGGATGCATGTGTTTTGAAATGCGGACACTGGTTTTGGGACAAACCCAAACTTCGACGCAAAGAACGGAGGCATTCTGAATCCAAAAAGCTTGCACATTAGCAGAAACCTCTGCCAACTTTTGGAAAATATTCCATTAATGTTTACCAGGTGTTTGTTCCTTTTACATGCAAATTGAAGTCTGTGAGGTTACGCGGAATGATTTTAGATTACCCCCATCATGCCTCGAAGATTACGTCGATCATATCACGTCAACCCTGGCAGAGGAGAGTAATCGCTGATATTTCCACCCTGGGCAGTTTATTTTCAGAAGACCGTAAAATGTTTGGTTGAGTCTCACAAGGTAATGCCATTCAACTGGAATTTGCTTGCTCTTTCCCAGATCAACTAAACTACAAATTGCATGGAAGGTGGAACCTGTCCAAGTAGAAGGGATTCATAATTTGGAATTATTTGGGTACAAAAAAAAAAAAATAGCTTTTTACATTTTCTGAAGCAAAAACTCTCTAGAAAATTCTTAAATCTCAGCCTAGTTTACCCAAAAAAGAAAACTCTGTCATCATTTACTCACCTTCATGTTGTTCCAAACCCATACGACTGGAAGTCAGTGGGTCCTAATGATGTTTGGACTCTGCTGACTTTCAAAATATCTTCTTCACAGAAGAAAGTCATACAGGTTCAGAATGTCTTGAGGGTGAGTAATTGATGAAATAATTTACTATTTGGGTTTGCTGTCTCTTTAAGTTGGTATAAAAATGGCAAGGAAAAACTCCCTTGACAGAAATAAAAAGAGAAAAACATCCTCAAAAGAAGAAACCTTGAACAGAAGCCCAAGCTGTGGGCCTTCCGTCTCTGTTGAATCCATGGAATGGATGATTCATTTTTTTTCATGACCGTGAACCATACAAATCCAGAATCAAAACAGTCAACAAGACTCATATGAAGGTTAAAGGTCCGGTTTCTCAGATAAAGCAAAAATGGGAAGCATAAATAACAGGAAACAGCCTTGGGACGGATGCCATGTGGGCTGAGATGAAGAAAACGCTAATGATTTCTAAGGTCAGAAAGATCTAGTAGTAGTTGATCATCTGCATGAATAATAATGGTTACTAGGTTCACAGAGTCACATGAAGCGCATATTTATGTACGATTTAAGACAATGACTGCTGAAACTAAAACAGATGATGCTTGGAGCGTCCGCCGTCTTGACTTTTCTCATGCAGTCTTTGAAGATTCTCATAAAGCAAAGTTGAGAAGGTTAATTTGCCTTCACACAGACGTTCAAGGTTTTGAACCTGCGTTTCAGCAATGCTTCAGCACATTTTTTTGTGATTGCAAACTCAAACTAACCTCTTTTCTTACATGGATAGCACTTTTACATTAGTGGTTCTCAATGAATGGGTCTTTGGTGTGGTCACGTACAACAGGAAAAAGCTATGGTAAATGCAATTAAGAACATAAAGAGGCTTATCAACTTATCAAAGGGAGGAGAAAATCACACCCCATATCATTTGTTGTTGATGTCAAAAGATGTGCGTCCAATCAAACTACTTTCAGGCCAAAACAATGAAAATCTAAGGTGACCATTAGATGGCTTGATGTTCATATTTATAATGTAAAATGTTTAAATTTCCAAAAAATGCTTTCTTCTTTCTTCCTTACAATAAAAATGAATGTGGACTAGATTACTAGCGAATGGCCACTTAGCACCAGCAATTTACAGTTATAAGTATAATTTTTGTGCTATATTATTTCTTCTGAAACCATTTGACAGCTTTGTGTGAGGAAAGAAATAACATTTTATTTTATTTGATTTCTGCACTGAATTCTGGCTTGTTCTTCACATAAAGTCAACGCGGGGCTTCAGATCACTTATAAAATATCATCCACAAGTCATATGGACACTGTTTATGATGTTTTTGTCATTTTTCTGAGCTTGACAGACTCGGTCCCCAATCACTTTAATTGTATGGCAGAAAACTCAGTGTTAACACTCTTCACAACATCTCTTTTCAAGGTCATACAAGTTATCCCTGTATTACATTGTTTACTCCTTTCAGATATTACATTGTGCCATCTGTTAGATTTTACACCAAAGGAGATAGCTAAGACTCGAAAGTTGTCAAATTTGGTAAAGGTACTTATTTTAAAGCTGTGAAGCTATTGTACATTCACCTGCTCATGGGATTATTACTCACTTATATTGATGTTTTTTTGTGGCATTTTTCAAAGAGTTTGGAAATAAATATAACTTTGAAAAGGTTGAAAAACCAGGTTGAGAAATGTCGTCGGCCATCTGTGCTTCGGCTTGATGTATCAAACGCAGGAGATGTGTTTATTCACGCTTTGTTCTTTATGCTAATCAGTGTTCCAGCTGATTCGTTGTTCGGGTCGTCTCTCCAGAGAGTCGTCGTTTTTGTCTGACGTTCATCTCTTGGCAGAATGCCCCCGCCTTCCTATTTATGGTGTCGTTTGCAATTTGTTCAAATATTAATGTATGTGTGTTCAAAAGAAATCAAATTCAACAAAGGCAAGATATGACAGGAAATACTGATCGTCATGTTAGCATCCAATCAATAATAATTAGCATTGCCTCGCTTCGTTTTGAGACTGATCACTGTGTTTAATTCTGAGTTTTCCCAAAAGACTCATTGAAAAACTCATTAGGCAATTTTCAGAGCCACACTTTGCACATCGTTCACCCTCAGAAGAACATTGTGTAGCTTTCTTCAGGAAGATGTTAAAGATGTTGCCTTCACCAATGAGGAAGTGAGATACAGAAGCCCCAGGATGTGTTTAGCCAAGGGCAAAGTCCCTCGCTGCAGTTTATTATGGATTGTTT